>NW_024070202.1:55638991-55924414 GCF_014754425.2 Oryx dammah | reverse complement strand
GCGAGCGCCGGCGCACTAAGCGCGGCGGAGAGGAGCTACCTTGCATCCGAGGTCAGGGGCGGCAGCCGAAAGGAGCTACACTGGGTCCGAGGTCAGTGACGGCCGGGAGGAGCTACCCCGCGTCCAAGGTCAGGTGCGGCGGCCGGGAGGAGCTACTCTGCGTCTGAGGTCAGGGGCGGCTGGGAGGAGAAACCCTGCATCCAAGGTCTGGGGTGGCGGCCAGGAAGAGCTATCCTGTGTCCAAGGTCAGGGGCAGCCAGGAGGAGACACCCCGCATCCAAGGTCAGGGGCGGTGACCCTGAGGAGCCACCCCGAGCCCGAGACCAGGGGCAGCAGCTGGGAGGAGCCATCCACGCCTGAGGCCAGGGCTTGCAGACTGGAGGAGCATCCCCAGGAGCGGTGGCTGAGGGCCTAGAGGAGCTATCCCACGTTGAAGGTCAGGAACGGCGGCGGTAAGGAGATACCCCTCGTCCAAGGTAAGGAGCAGCGGCTGTGCTTTGCTGGAGCAGCCGTGAAGAGCTACCCAATGCCCAAGGTAAGAGAAACCCAGTAAGATGGTAGGTATTGCGAGAGGGCATCAGAGGGCAGACACACTGAGGGCAGACACACTGAAACCATACTCATAGAAAACTAGTCAATCTAATCACACTAGGACCACAGCCTTGTCTAACTCAATGAAACCAAGCCATGCCTGCGGGGCAACCCAAGATGGGCGGGTCATGGTGGAGAGGTCTGACAGAGCGTGGTCCACTGGAGAAGGGAATGGCAAACCACTTCAGTATTTTTGCCTTGAGAACCCCATGAACAATATGAAAAGGCAAAATGATAGGATACTGAAAGAGGAACTCCCCAGGTCAGTAGGTGCCCAATATGCTACTGGAGATCAGTGGAGAAATAACTCCAGAAAGAATGAAGGGATGGAGGCAAAGCAAAAACAATACCCAGTTGTGGATGTGACTGGTGATAGAAGCAAGATCCAATGCTGTAAAGAGCAATATTGCATAGGAACCTGGAATGTCAGGTCCATGAATCAAGGCAAATTGGAAGTGGTCAAACAAGAGATGGCAAGGGTGAACGTTGACATTCTAGGAATCAGCAAACTAAAATGGAGTAGAATGGGTGAATTTAACTCAGATGACCATTATATCTACTACTGCAGGCAGCAATCCCTCAGAAGAAATGGAGTAGCCATCATGGTCAACAAGAGTCCAAAATGCAGTACTTGGATGCAATCTCAAAAACAACAGAATGATCTCTGTTTGTCTCCAAGGCAAACCATTCAATATCACAATATCCTTGTCTATGCCTCAACCAGTAATGCTGAAGAAGCTGAAGTTGAACGGTTTTATGAAGACCTACAAGATCTTTTAGAACTAATACCCCAAAAAGATATCCTTTTCATTATAGGGGACTGGAATGCAAAAGTAGGAAGTCAAGAAACACCTGGAGTAACAGGCAAATTTGGCCTTGGAATGCGGAATGAAGCTGGGCAAAGACTAATAGAGTTTTGCCAAGAAAATGTACTGGTCATAGCAAACACCCTCTTCCAACAACACAAGAGAAGACTCTACACATGGACATCAACAGATGGTCAACACTAAAATCAGATTGATTATATTCTATGCAGCCAAAGATGGAGAAGCTCTATACAGTCAACAAAAACAAGACCAGGAGCTGACTGTGGCTCAGATCATGAACTCCTTACTGCCAAATTCAGACTCAAATTGAAGAAAATAGGGGAAACCGCTAGACCATTCAGGTATGGCTTAAATCAAATCCCTTATGATTATACAGTGGAAGTGAGAAATAGATTTAAGGGCCTAGATCTGATAGATAGAGTGCCTGATGAACTATGGATGGAGGTTCATGACATTGTACAGGAGACAGGGATCAAGACCATCCCCATGGAAAAGAAATGCAAAAAAGCAAAATGGCTGCCTGGGGAGGCCTTACAAATAGCTGTGAAAAGAAGAGAGGCGAAAAACAAAGAAAAGGAAAGATATAAGCGCCTGAATGCACAGTTTCAAAGAATAGCAAGAAGAGATAAGAAAGCCTTCTTCAGCGATCAATGCAAAGAAATAGAGGAAAAGAACAGAATGGGAAAGACTAGAGATCTCTTCAAGAAAATTAGATACCAAGGGAACATTTCATGCAAGGATGGGCTTGATAAAGGTCAGAAATGGTATGGACCTAACAGAAGCAGAAGATATTAAGAGGTGGCCAGAATACATGGAAGAACTGTACAAAAATGATCTTCACGACCCAGATAATCATAATGATGTGATCACTAATCTAGAGCCAGACATCTTGGAAAGTGAAGTCAGGTGGGCCTTAGAAAGCATCACTACGAACAAAGCTAGCAGAGGTGATGGAATTCCAGTGGAGCTATTTCAAATCCTGAAAGATGATGCTGTGAAAGTGATGCACTCAAGATGCCAGCAAATTTGGAAAACTCAGCAGTGGCCACAGGACTGGAAAAGGTCAGTTTTCATTCCAATCCCAAAGAAAGGCAATGCCAAAGAATGCTCAAACTACTGCATAGTTGAACTCATCTCACATGCTAGTAAACTAATGCTCAAAATTCTCCAAGCCAGGCTTCAGCAATACGTGAACCATGAACTCCCTGATGTTCAAGCTGGTTTTAGAAAAGGCAGAGGAACCAGAGATCAAGTTGCCAACATCCTCTGGATCACGGAAAAAGCAAGAGAGTTCCAGAAAAACATCTATTTCTGCTTTATTGACTATGCCAAAGCCTTTGACTGTGTGGATCACAATAAACTCTGGAAAATTCTGAAAGAGATGGGAATACCAGACCACCTGACCTGCCTCTTGAGAAATCTGTATGCAGGTCAGGAAGCAACAGTTAGAACTGGACATGGAACAACAGACTGGTTCCAAATAGGAAAAGGAGGATGTCAAGGCTGTATATTGTCACCCTGCTTATTTAACTTCTATGCAGAGTACATCATGAGAAACGCTGGGCTGGAAGAAACACAAGCTGGAATCAAGATTGCTGGGAGAGATATCAATAACCTCAGATATGCAGATGACACCACCCTTATGGCAGAAAGTGAAGAGGAGCTGAAAAGCCTCTTGATGACAGTCAAAGAGGAGAGTGAAAAAGTTGGCTTAAAGCTCAACATTCAGAAAACGAAGATCATGGCATCTGGTCCCATCACTTCATGGGAAATAGATGGGGAAACAGTGGAAACAGTGTCAGACTTTATTTTTTTGGGTTCCAAAATCACTGCAGATGGTGATTGCAGCCATGAAATTAAAAGACGCTTACTCCTTGGAAGAAAAGTTATGACCAACCTAGATAGTATATTCAAAAGCAGAGACATTACTTTGCCGACTAAGGTCCGTCTAGTCAAGGCTATGGTTTTTCCAGTGGTCATGTATGGATGTGAGAGTTGGACTGTGAAGGAGGATGAGTGCCGAAGAATTGATGCTTTTGAAGTGTGGTGTTGGAGAAGACTCTTGAGAGTCCCTTGGACTGCAAGGATATCCAACCAGTCCATTCTGAAGGAGATCAGCCCTGGGATTTCTTTGGAAGGAATGATGCTAAAGCTGAAGCTCCAATACTTTGGCCACCTCATGAGTTGACTCACTGGAAAAGACTCTGATGCTGGGAAGAATTGGGGGCAGGAGGAAAAGGGGATGACCGAGGATGAGATGGCTGGATGGCATCACGGACTCGATGGATGTGAGTCTGGGTGAACTCCGGGAGATGGTGATGAACAGGGAGGCCTGGTTTGCTGCGATTCATGGGGTCGCAAAGAGTCGGACACGACTGAGCGACTGAACTGAACTGAAGACGTAAAAAAACTACTATCTAGTGAATTCTCTTGAGGTCTAAATTTGATGAAAATCTATTCTGTCAGATTGTTAATGGACATCTAACAGCAGCAAAGCTCTAAGGGGCACTTTTTTCGATGTGTCATATATAGGATAAAAACTGTCATAATTATGGCACTCTGTCAGATACAATTCTAATGAACCAAAGTCTTTCACTGGAGGTAGAATGGAAAGGGACTCTTGTCACTTAGGATACCTCTGCTTGAGACTGTCTACCAGCAGTTCTTAATTTTTTGGGTAATATACTTCTTTGAGTATCTGATTAAATTTATGGCCATTTCCCCCTAGAAAACAATACATATATGATACACAAGTCACACTTTGCTATTATTCAGGGTGGTTCACAGACTCTGCTTGGATTATCTTGAGTTTCCATATTTATGCAGTGATGATGAAGACAAAGTTTTATAGAATCACTGTCTTGGTCTGGTACATTTTAGTGGCAAGGAACAGAAAAGCACTTAAACTAGCTTAAGTAAAAGGCAAATTTATCTTAAATATGAAAAGATGCCTCATGGAATTCAACTTGAAGAAGCACAGTTGGTCTTCATGGGAACAGAAAAGGTATCAAGGAGATACTTTTTTTTGTCTCCTCTCCTCTTTCTTTCCAGAAAACTGCCTCAGTTGCCTATAAAAAATTTCCGGACATTGATGATTAAAATAGACATGGTTCTGTTAGGTTAGAATAGGAAACAGGAGTCCAGAATGGTGGTGGCTAAAAGACAAGAAAGGGAAAAGCCCGTGAAAATAGAACAAAGGAAGGTCTGAGGACTGGAGAGAGGACCTCAGGGAGAACAAACAGCACTCCTGGCTAGCCCAATTTACATAGGGCAGGCTGAGGGGGGAGGGAAAAACATGTAAAAAGAGGAGTGGAAGGGCCAGGGCTCCCTCCTTTCTTCATGTCTTTTGGTTGGCATGCCCTCACGCCTCGAGGATGTATTTTCCTGCTATTTTCTAAATAAAATTGAGCTGTAACATGGAGTTGTAACACTGATCTGTCTAAGAGAGTTATAACAAGGTCTGTTCAAGGCCTGAGAGCTATAACATGGTCTGTCTGAGAGCTATGACATGCCGAGGGCTCTAACGTCCATCCCTTCAAATTTTTGTTGAGACAAGACAGAACCGAGGAGAATATATTTGCCTGACAGTTCCATACCCGTGAACTATACTATTAAAGTATAACTATTTTTCATTTCAGTTTAGAGTACTTAGTATTTATATACACAGTCAGGATATGGGTTAGATTAATAGATAGCATCTGTGAACACCTCTCTGAGTTTAGCATTCTTTGTTAGAATGTGCTCTTTAAATTCTCTTCCAAGACACCTATGACTCAGATAGCCTTTCTCAGATTATACTTTTCATGCTTTCTCTCTCTTTCCATTGAAACCTAGGACTTATTACAGCTATATCACTTTCTACTGAAACATCTCTCTGAAAATAAACATCAAATTCAACCACAATATACAATTTGCCATCATTAAGAACGTTGAAAAGAAATATGATATAGGCTCTGTAACTTCATTAAACAGTTGTAATCAATTTTGTGGTCTACGGCAGCACTGCTGGAACGTGTTAGTGTTCTCTGGAGACAGACTCTGAGGCATTTCAACACATTTTTCTAAATGTGCACTAGGGTGTAAGAAAGCAAGCCTTTTTTAGACACGCCAAATGTGATTCCAAAGAGACTGAGGAAAAACAAAGTCATTATGCCTTATGAGAAACAAAACAGAAAGAAATGGCTGAATTTACTAATGTTGGCAAGGTAAATATTTAGAAGATATTAGTTTTTCTGACCAGGAAAATCTATAGAACAGATAAACAGTCTGATCAGTCAGGAAACAACTGGTTTTCTACAGTACAGCTAATTGAAATACAGTTAGACTGGTTTCTAGTTTCAGTATATAGGAACCCTCTTCATTTACATTCTGTAAAGTGATAAAACATACTGATTAAAAGACAAAGTTTGGTTAGAAAGTTTGTTATGGTTTCTCTACATTTTATCGCGTCTTTCAAATGTTCATTTACATTCCTCAGTAAATTTTCACTTTGTTTTAGATAGATTTATGCAGAGAACCTTAAAACTGCATTATTTGGAAATATTTTAAAATTTAAGAATTCAGTCTTCAACTTCACTTACAGTTTCTCAAAAGTGTTAAGTAAAAATCTTGTATGTAAAAATGTATAGGCTATTCATACGATAACTTTCTATTTAAAGTTCTTTCCTATGTTGATTTTTACTCAATACTGCCTTTGTTCTCTTTTCTAAATCAGTTATAGTAAAAGACTGTATTTCTTTACTCCTGTCTACCTAGGCTGTTCAAATGATAACTTTCTATTTAAATTTCTTGTGTTGAGTTTTACTTAATATTGCTTTTGTTCTCTTTTTCAAAATAGTTATAGTAAAAGATCATATTTCTTTATTCCCTCCCCCTCAATTCCCATCTTGTTGGTTAAGGAGCTTAATAAGGAAAATACTGGATTTTATTTCCTACCAAATTTTCTGTCTGGCATGCTGCCAGTGTCAACAACAGAATCTTTAACACCTCAAGACATTTTAGGAGGGAGCTATAAACTCTAAGTAAAATGTTTTGCTTGTTACATAAGAAAATCTGGCAATATTTACCCAAGTATACAGTTTTAAACAGGTTTTCAAAGTGCTCTCTTCAAAGCCATCGGTATTTTCCAGAGTCTATTCAAGGGCCAACAAAGACAGACGTGGAGATATTGGGTGGTGATGACTGCTATACCTTTTGCCTGCACCACAAAGTGTCCTCTGAAGAAAATATTCTATGGCTAAAATGTTGAAATCAATAATTCAGGCCTTGCTTATTACCCTACTGGTTTGATATAGAGGAATGAGAAATTAGATTTCCATACAGTATCTTCTTCAGGAGAAAGAAAAGAAGAAAATGCACTATTGAGAGTTAGTATGTAAAATAGCACTGTCACTCTGAATTCATGACAATCATATATATGAGAAATTTTTTTACAATCCAACTTTTAGGGGTGATAGATAACAAATAAGTGGGTAAAATTTATTACTAGATACCCTGGATCACATTAAAAATCCTTTAGTTCCACCCATCTTCCTGTCTTAATCATTTCTTCAAGGAAAAGCAGAAAAAATTGTTAAAACAGAAAACTTCTGATTCTGATTGATGGTGTGGTTTATTATCATTTATTAATATTTAGAGAATACCCAAAGCCAGGATTGAACCTGGGTCTCCCACATTGCAAACAAATTATTTACAATCTAAGCTACCAGGGAAGTCCAGCATTTAGCAACTTGCTCTTAGCATTTCATATAGTCTGTTTCATTTCTATATGTATCATAAATCCTTGAAATGATTCTTAAACATTATTGATTTTGATGGCATATGTAAAACCAGACAATAGCTTCTCCTTCACACTTAGGTAGTAAAGAACAAAAAAAATGTACTAGAAGGAGATTAAGTGTGTGTGTAAAGGTTGTTTATAGGCTAAACAATCTGCACTATGTAGATGAAGTCAGGCTTTAATAAAGAAAAGTGTTAGCTCAGGAAGTTAATGATTTTTATCTGAAGGGACAGTTTTTCCCAAAGTGCATTTCACAAAATAGTCTCAGAAGATGCTTTTTTGTCGATAGGTCAAATGAAAATATAGTCTCTCTTTTGAAGAGCTACAGGCATGTAACCATATAATAGCTCTCTAATTAAAAAACTCAGCTTTAATGTCCTAATTTATTTTGTTGACAAACCCGTTTTTAAATTATGTCTTACTCATTTTACAGAATTTCTTGGGAAAACAAAACTTTGAGACTGGAGATAAGGAATTCATAAGAAAGGCATGGATATCTAGTTTTTAAGCAAACCATATGAAAAAACCTGAAAGGATAACCCAGAAAATCCATATACAGAGATCACAGCAGGCTTATGAAGAAGTAAGTGAAAAGATCTCAGCCATGGCTTCACGTGAATGCCTGGATTGCTGCCCTTATTGACAACATTTTTTGTGTTGCCATCATGGTGATCACTGTCATCATATAACAATGACCACTATATCAGTAATGTAAAATTCTTAACGCTAAGTCGCTTCAGTCGTGTCTGACTCTCTGCAACCCCATAGACGGCAGCCCACTAGGCTCCTCTGTCCCTGGGATTCTCCAGGCAAGAGTACTGGAGTGGGTTGCCATTGCCTTGTCCAAAAATTCTTAAGTATAGGTACTATTACTCTCATTTTACAGATAAGGGGAATGAGGCTTAGAGAAGTTAAATACATATTGAAGGTCATTTGCTAGTTAAGTGATTTCAGATGGAATTAAAATCTGATGTGTAGTCTGAGTTTTTAACAATTATGCCCACTGTGTCTCCCACAGAAGGAAGTACCAGTGTGGATACAACTTAACAGTTGTCCATGCATAAAATAAACATGCTATGGAAATATTTACTATAATTGTAGGTCCGCATTCTAAAAACCAGCTAATCATATGTATTAGTTTTCTATTATTATGTAATAAACTACCACAAAGTTAATTTAAAAATACAACCTAATTTTGTAGAAGTTCAGGCATTCTTGGCTGGTACTCTGCTCTGGGTGTGATAAAGCTGAAATTAAGGTTTCAGCAGAACTAGGCTCTTATTTAAGAGTTTTGTGAGGGGAGAATCCACTTCTAGGCTTATTCAGGTTGTTGGCAGAAATCAGTTCCATGTGGATGCAGGACTGTTTTTTTGCTGACTGGTCAGCTTCTAGAGGCTACCTGTACACCATGGCTCATGGCCCACCCCATTTTCAATGCCAACAATAGCACATTTATTCTTCTTATGCTTCAAATCCTCTTGAGACACTCTGTCCCTCTTCTCTTCTGTTGCATTTGGAAAAAGTTATTTGTTTTTAAGGGCTCATGTAATTAGATTAGACCCACCCAGATAATCTTGTCTTGGTCAATTGATCAGTAACATTACCAGAAAAAGACTGAGATTGCTGGAGGGAGAGGGATTTTTGCCTCCTTCAGACTACTTTTAGACTCAAGGTACAACATCTTGCAGATTTTAGACCTGTCAACCCCTACAATCATGTGTGCCAATTCCTTAAAATACATCTGTCTGTCTCTGTATATACACTCCCACACACTGTATTAGTTCTATTCCTCTGGAGAACACTAATACACACTTCCCAACAGAATCCTACCCTACGTGAAATGATGAAGAGATAAGAAGGAATTTCAAAACACAGAGAAATAGCAGTGGCATATCCCTACTAACTGTTCCCTAGCAGCATACCACAACATACTGAGTTTCCTTGCTCCCACATGAGTCAACAGATAGACTGAATTATTGGTCTTAATCAAACTAAACCTCATGAAAGAGAAGCTTATCAAGGTTCCTGGCAAAGAAACCCAAAGGTTTAAGATACTCTAAAAATGTGAATGCAAGGGAGTTAGAAACAACACAGCACAACAGATCTGACACTTCTATTTCTAGTAAAAACATTTTCAGCTAGATTGAAGCAAAAGAAATTACTCAATCAGATCTGGCAAGATTAGAAAAATTCAAAATTATAAATAAAGTTAATTGAAATGCAGATTTATATTCACTCATGACCTTGTCCTAAGTGATTAACCTTCATTTTTTAACAACTCAAAATTTTATAACAACTCAAAATTTTCTTTAAAGGCAAGGGTCTAGTGCTTGGGTGAGAATACACTTTATATGTAATGGGAATCCTTTAAGAGTTACTATACTCTCACCTGTCTTCTTAAAAATGACTTAATACCTTTTCTTGACATGAGAGATATTCATCATGACTGTTCATCATTTTTATAGATATATAGGACTCTATTCCTACAAAAAAATTGCCTGTTTCTAGAATTATTTGTTTTCCTCTAAGATAGTTGTCTTTTCTCCCAGTGTCACATTTTGTTATTACATAACAGACTCTTCTGTTTTCTTAAGGTTTCTAATCTACTATGCTTTGAAAAATTCTCCCCGTTATTTCCTCTTTTTCATTTTTGTGTATGAAGGCCTCCTTCCACGGCAATTACTTGAACTGATCTCATCTTTGTTCAGAGTGGTTAAACTCAAGTGGGTTAAACTAGATACATTGTCTCTTATTAACCAGAGTAAGAAGCCAAAGAGTAGATAGAGATATCTGATTCTCACTGTTTTCTCAAGATATAAAGTATCACACACAACCCCTACACCACCTGAGCCCCCCTTTTAAAAGCCTTTTCTTAGTCTGCTTCTAACATTTTAATCCTTTGTTTTTCTCATTAAGATCACCCGTAATGTTGTATTTATCCTACTCTAGATACTGTGGGCCAACATCAAGTACTCAATAGTACACAGAACTGAAAATATATTGTAGGGATAATAAGAAAATAAAGGAAACAAAGTACTACAAATTTCCCTATTCTAACCTCAATTAAGTTTTCTTTGTTCTAAAGTCACAGATAACTTAATCATGAGATTGGCACTATCTGCGGTAACTTTGTTCTAAAGTCACAGATAACTTAATCATGAGATTGGCACTATCTGGGGTTTTGGTTAAAATTCATTTTATGGTCTCTTTTAGTTCAGTTCAATTCAGTCGCTCAGTCGTGTCCGACTCTTTGCGACCCAATGAATCGCAGCAGGCCAGGCCTCCCTGTCCATCACCAACTCCCGGAGTTCACTCAGATTCATGTCCATCGAGTCAGTGATGCCATCCAGCCATCTCATCCTCTGTCGACCCCTTCTCCTCCTGCCCCCCATCCCTTCCAGCATCAGTCTTTTCCAATGAGTCAACTCTTTGCATGAGGTGGCCAAAGTACTGGAGTTTCAGCTTTAGCATCATGCCTTCCAAAGAAATCCCAGGGTTGATCTTCAGAATGGACTGGTTAGATCTCCTTGCAGTCCAAGGGACTCTCAAGAGTCTTCTCCAACACAGTTCAAAAGCATCAATTCTTCGGTGCTCAGCCTTCTTCACAGTCCAACTCTCACATCCATACATGACCACTGGAAAAACCATAGCCTTGACTAGACAAACCTTAGTCGGCAAAGTAATGTCTCTGCTTTTGAATATGCTATCTAGGTTGGTCATAACTTTTCTTCCAAGGAGTAAGCGTCTTTTAATTTCATGGCTGTAATCACCACCTGCAGCGATTTTGGAGCCCCCAAAAATAAAGTCTGACACTGTTTCCACTGTTTCCCCATCTATTTCCCATGAAGTGATGGGACCAGATGCCATGATCTTCGTTTTCTGAATGTTGAGCTTTAAGCCAACTTTTTCACTCTCCTCTTTCACTTTCATCAAGAGGCTTTTCAGCTCCTCTTCACTTTCTGCCATAAGGGTGGTGTCATCTGCATATCTGAGCTTATTGAGCTTTCTCCTGGGAATCTTGATTTCAGCTTGTGTTTCTTCCAGTCCAGCGTTTCTCATGATGTACTCTGCATAGAAGTTAAATAAGCAGGGTGACAATATACAGCCTTGATGTACTCCTTTTCCTATCTGGAACCAGTCTGTTGTTCCATGTCCAGTTCTAACTGTTGCTTCCTGACCTGCATACAGATTTCTCAAGAGGCAGGTCAGGTGGTCTGGTATTCCCATCTCTTTCACAATTTTCCACAGTTTATTGTGATCCACAGAGTCAAAGGCTTTGGCATAGTCAATAAAGCAGAAACAGATGTTTTTCTGGAACTCTCTTGCTTTTTCCATGATCCAGAGGATGTTGGCCATTTGATCTCTGGTTCCTCTGCCTTTTCTAAAACCAGCTTGAACATCAGGGAGTTCACGGTTCACATATTGTTGAAGCCTGGCTTGGAGAATTTTGAGCATTACTTTGCTAGTGTGTGAGATGAGTGCAATTGTGCAGTAGTTTGAGCATTCTTTGTCATTGCCTTTCTTTGGGATTGGAATGAAAACTGACCTTTCCAGTCCTGTGGCCACTGCTGAGTTTTCCAAATTTGCTGGCATATTGAGTGCATCACTTTCACAGCATCATCTTTCAGGATCTGAAATAGCTCCACTGGAATTACATCACTGCCACTAGCTTTGTTCGTAGTGATGCTTTCTAAGGCCCACTTGACTTCACATTCCAGGATGTCTGGCTCTAGATGAGTGATCACACCATCGTGATTATCCAGGTCATGAAGATCTTTTTTGTACAGTTCTTCTGTGTCTCTTTTAAGAGAATTCATTCATTCATTGATTTACTGTGTTTGCAACTCACTCCAGTACTCTTGCCTGGAAAATCCCATGGACAGAGGAGCCTGGTAGGCTGCAAAGAGTCGGACAAAACTGAGTGACTCCACTTTTCACTTTCACTTTATGTGAGTTGGGAAGATGCCCTGGAAAAAGAAACGGCAACTCATTCCAGTATTTTTGCCTGGGAAATCCTATGGACAAAGCAGCCTGGCAGACGACAGTCCCTGGGATTGCAAATAGTCAGATATGACTGAGCGACTAGCACTTTCTTTTCAATTTATGTGCAAGGTTACTGTGTTAAGCCCCCGAGTTAAAGCAGAGAATAACAGAATTTGAACATCTGCCCTCCTGAAGTACTCACTAGTACATGGTTTGGAAAATTATAATGGTTAGGAAGATTATTATAATGACCCTTGGACAAGTTACTAAAGTGATTAACTTAATTCTTTTACAATTCTCTAATCCTTTCTTGAAGTTCTCAACTATTATTAAAGCCTAAAGAAAACCTGGCTTTTAGACACAGACACAAGTTCTCTTCTGATTTTATGATAGAGTAGATTAATTTACTGTGAATTCTGTCAAATATACAGACTTTCTTGGGTTTTCAAAACCAGTTCTACCTTTGGGAATATGTATTCAATCTAGAGCTAATCATAAAAGTACCCAGATCCTGGGAAGAACAGGTTTTCCCTCTTAGCAGTCCTTAACACAAATAAACATTGCCTAGAAGCTTAGAAATTGTGTGAGGTAGACAATGTCATTCTGAAATACCTTACTATTCTACATTCATATTTATAGTTTAAAAGGTCTATGCTATGACCTCTACTGCTACTGGTTTAGATTAAAGTTAACATAGGTAACAATGTTTCTTTGAAGGCTAAAAAACACTGCATTGGCAAACTGAGGTAGAAAAGAATCCAGCTGGCTAAGGTTCTTCAACAACTTACATATTTCAAAGAAGGCTTCCATCGGAGGTTCATTTTCATCTATGGTCATGTTCTTAAGACCACACTCTTAATTTTAAAATATTCTCCAGAAGTAAAGCAATTATTCTCATACTTTCTATATCATATTACTCAATTGTTCCCATATTTTTCTTTCACTTATTCAAATATATACTAATTACTGTATGCCAGGTATTTCATAGGTACTAATGATATAGTTATAAGGCAAAGTTACTGACCTTAAATTTACACAGCAGGAATATAATTTAGGTAACTGCTCTATTAATAAAATATCACAAATTATTTTCACATGGCTTTCTATAAGTAAAGCTGAACTGAGAATAGGAAATATACACAATAAATATACAGTACTACATGAGGACTCAGTTCAGTTCAGTTCAGTTGCTCAGTCGTGTCGAACTCTTGACTACCACTTCAAAAAACATCATAAATAATATATGATTTGGGAACTGAGGTTATCTGTTCACTCCTCCACATACCGTTCTCAATATGACTAATTTGGCTATTATCAGTATAGTAAGAATAAGCATAGTAACAATGTGTTATTAAATTTGGTGCAAGGAAATATTCAGAACTCTGTTTAACACTGGGACTAATCTAAAGATTCCAGCTCTGTCTATGGCAGATCCATGGGTAGGCAGTTTGCATGGGCAGGCAGTTTCCATGGGCCAAGTGAAGCAAGGAAATGGCTGAGCATCAGGGAAAAGCCATGCCCTCCAGTGACCAACAGCCTATGGCTACCATAGCTATTGCCTGGTAAAACAGAAGTGGTCAGGCAGGAGTGGGCTGAAACTCAAGAAGGCAGTTGTTTATTGATTACAGAGTTTCAGCTCCTATTTTCTCTCTTTTAAACAGCAGCTTCCCCATAAGCTTCATGGTAGAAGGTTTAGAAAGTCAAAGACACTAACCCTCTTCTTCACCATAAATCCTGTCTAGGCCTAAGTACTAGATCTCAGAAGAATTTTATATTTCCTTTGTTTCACTTAACAGCAGTCTTCTAATTTACCGATACTTTTGTTTCCCCCTCTTAAATATGCTTTCAAACAATATTACAGCTATACTTTCTCAAAAGAATGAGAGTGTAAGCAAAGTAGGGAAACTGTTAAATAACATAAGATGAAGGTATTTAAAAACTGGGATTCATGTTTTCCCCTGCACATGCCATTATCAGTTATACCACTTATTGTATTGTCTTCATGAAAATAACTGAAAAATTAAAATAATACTGTGATAGGGAGCTTAGTTATCAGTCTTAGTACAATGGGGACAAAGATAAAATTCACTAAACCTGCTTAAAGCTGTGAATTTTCAACCTCCCAGTTTCATACTTACTGGGCATGCAAACAACAGAAAAGCTAAAATTAAACTGTGTACTCAATTTTATAATTACTAAAGTACATGTAAAACATACTGGAAATATATTATCACCAATGCTGATTAAAACATGAGGTATAATAATCTTATTTTTTAAGGGAATGGGAATGAAAGATCTCTTCCAATTTTCCAACTTTCTCATATGAATCCACTTGATTCTTTTGAAAAGGAATTACCTGCCCACAAAGAGTTTCTAAGTGTCTACAGGTCCAATGCCATTGAGCACACCGAGAGTCGAAGTGAAATTAAATCTGTCCCACCTCTTTTCCCTTGCTCCTGTGTATATTTTGATGTACCAAAACTTGGAAAAAAAAAATTAACACTCCTCCTTGGACAAATCATAAAACAGAGTATACTGATTCTGAAAAGCACAATATCTGTTTTTCTTATACTCAGCAAAAAAGAACTGAATTTAAATTAAAATGCAAATAAGCCAACTACTTTGGTGACTTAATACTGTTAATATTTAAAAATAAGACATGAAAAACAATGGCTTTGCTCTGGGAACACCCTATACTTTTAAACTACCAAGTAAACAACCAAGAGTAATAAATACAGAAATATGAGTTAAAGAAGTAAACTAAGCCACCTACTACTTTTACATATATTTACCCCCCTTGGTATTATGCTATATTTTTTAAAACCTTACTTTTCCATGTATCTAGCATAGAGTTAGAAATACAGAAGCATTTAGTAAATATTACTTTTTTGAATGACTGAAAATATACCTGCTTAAGTGTTGGTTGCTGGGGCTACTTTACACTTCACCCTACTCGTCACTAGTTTTGCCTTTCAAATACAGACTTTCAGACTGTGTGTAACAAAATAAAAATTACAGTGTAAATTGAAGGTTAAACATTCCACCAGTTAAAATAAAATTTGTCTCGACTTTCCCTCTTGATAACTGGCTATGATGCTTCTAAATAAGACAATGAAGACTCCAACTATGTTCAATATATCTTATCATGAAATGTACTTTATCTGAAATCTCTGAAAATCACTATTATATGTTTAACAGTTAAAATATGCAGAGTAGTATCCTTAACCATGACTTACCACAGCAATATTTTGACACTTTCATATCAAAATGCTATGACAAAGAATGAGTTACACTTAGCAAAATGCAAGTGATTTAAAAATGGCAAAGAAAACATAAGTACCATCACCCTCCAACACTCCATATAAAATTATTAAATGAAAAAAATGAAAAAAAAAATTAGTAAATGTTTTCCAAGATTGAATACCAAAAGAGCAAGTTATTCTAGTTAACTAGAAAAGATGGCATTAACTAACGAAAAATCCATTCTCTGAGTGTCATGAGTGATTTTAAAAATTCTGGACCAGAAAGACTCATCTACAAAAGGAGGGGGGATAAGAACAAAGCTTTCAAGTAAAGCATTTCTTCTGGAGAAGTACTATAGAGGGGATTTTTATTAAGAAAGTGATTTTCCTGGAGATAAGAAGGGGGTGATGATTTAAAACTGCAGCAAAAACAACACAATTTATTCTTCAACCCACTCAATTCTATATATATACATATGCCTTCTGTTCCTTAACTTTAGCCAATTGCCAGCATCTCTCCATTCTCTAATTTAGTTAATGCTGTTGTATTAGCATTAAAAATAAATTCAGTTAAATTCTACTTAGGTGATTCAAGATAATAAAAAAAATTTATAGACTTAACAAATATAATATATGTGTTGTAGTCATTTGGGGAAACTCCTGAATTTCCCAAAAGACATTATCCTATCTTAACCTTTTCACTTGCTACCATGGTTCTCTTTAGAGAAGAACATCTTCTCAATCTGTGTCCAATTAATGATTATCTTTAATTGGATAATCCATACTGAACTATTATGTTCATTATAGTTTCCTTTTCATTCCTATTATACATAAGCACTACCTAAAGTTCCATAACTGAGGTTTCTCTCTTCCTTTCTCTCCTTCTACTATGCAGTTTTTCTCGAGACTGATTCAGGTGATATTCTGTATATCCAGATGATATGTACTTCCAACAATCAAAATAATCCCAGATGCAGATTAAATTTCTGTATCTATTTTCTGATTTTTAAAATATTTTCTTTGCCTGAGACTCATATTTTCAATAATATGCAAGATAATAATAATAAATATATCCTGTTGAATTCACTTATTTAACTTAACAAGTATCTATTGAGGACCTTGTATGTGTTGGCACTATGCTAGGAGCTGAGCTGCAAGGCAGATGTGGACCTTACCTTCACAGGGTTTACAAAGTGTGGTCTAAGAGGAAAGATAAACCATAAACAGAATAAGAAAAATATAATGTGTTGGAGCAGGGGTTTTCAAACTTTTTGGTCTCAGAATTCCTTTCCACTCTTAAGAGTTACTAAAGATCTCAAAGAACTTTTGTTCATACAGGTTATATCAACTGATATTTACTATATAAAAACAAGCTTGAGAAAAAAATTTTTATTTAAAAAACAGCAAAAATAAAAATCATCATAGGTTAACATACATAATATTTTTGAAAAAAAATTCTTTCCAAAATAAAAATGTTAATGAGAAAAGTGACATTGTTTAACATTTTTTGTTGTTGTTGTTGCAAATCTGGTTAAATAGATAATAGCTAATCATGCCATGATGTTTTAGTTTGCCTTTTGTGTACTTCCCATTTCATCATATGACATAATAGATAATTACTCAAGAGTTACACTGAATACAATTTATAATTTTTATTGTCTCATCACCAACAATCTTAAATTGAAACTGGCCTTTTTTAAAAAAAATTGTGGGTTCATGATGAAGAATACAATGACTATTTAATATAACTTAGTTTCACTGCCTAGATGCCAGTAATTTTATCTACCACTGCTTCTAAACTATCAGTACAAATAACAACATTGTAAAAAAGGCAAATACTATTTTAATATTAACATGAAATACTTCGAACTCACAGACCTACCCAAAAGGGCTTCAGAGACTTCTAGAGATCCATGGATCATATTTTGAGATCTGCTGTTAGTTAGAGAAGTATGTAGCTTTGTTGATGATACCGAACCTAGGAGTAAAGGAAGTTCTTCCTCAGAGTGTTGAATGTTTAAGACTATGTAAGGATTAAAAGGAAATTATGCAGGTTGAAGGGGTTAAATGCTGGCTTGTAAGAGGGAGGAAAAATACCAGGCAGAAGCTAGAATTTTATATGAATAAAAGGAAGATCAGTATTATCGAGTCATATAGTTAAAAAGAAAAGGTACTAAGGAAATGAGGGATGCAAAGGTCAATAATGAAGGATTTTTTATGTCATGCTAAGGAACCTGCATTTTATCTCAGAGCAAAAGAAAATCCCTGAATGGTCAGGAGAGTTTGCCAAGTGAGCATCAGGTTTATGTTTCAGATAAAATTCTCAGGTTGAACTGTGGAGAATGAATTGCAGTAAAACTTGAAATAAGAGTCTATTGTAATTGTCCTGGTGGGAGAAGAGGACACAGAGGGGCAGACAGACTGAAATGATATTGATAACTTGGAAACTATAACAGGACTTGGTGATACTAGATGTGCAAAGTGAGACAGGGAAGGAGTCAAGAATAAATCTTTAAGTTTCGAGCTTTGGCATACAGACACATTTAATGAACCAGGGAATACTGGAAGAGGAACAAATTTGGGTGATTCAGTAGAAAAGGGGAGAATATTAGCTTGCTCATGATATACAGGTATCTCACAGGCAAAAATACAACCAGAGAAGTTTAGCAGGCAGCTAGATATGTGAAGATCAGATCAGAGCTCTGATCTGGAAATACAGATTTGGTATCATCATCATATACATGGTAACCAAAATCATGGAAGTAAATTAAGCTGCCAAAGGATGATATGAAAATGAAGAGTAGAGAACACAGGAACCACATTTAAAAGGGAAAAAAGGGGATGTGCTGCTATTAGGTTGGTGAAAAAGTAATTGTGCCTTTGGATGAAAAAGTAATTGTGCTTTTGGACTGTGAATTTTAGATCATTATAACTAGGCTCAAACACATCATTATTAATCAAAAGAGGAACAATTATAGTGAACTAATTTTTGCCAGTGAGAAATAAGTTTGTTCCTACAACATAAAAATCTGTCCTCTGGGATTCAATGAACTCTTGGAAAGCATTCTGCTGGTTCTGGAAGCATGTTCCCTGCAAAAAGTTGTTGAGATGGTTGAAGAAGTGGTAGTTAGCTGACGAGAGATCAGGTGAATATGGAGGATGAGGCAAAACTTCACAGTCTGATTTGTTCAACTTTTGAAGCACTGGTTGTTGTCAGGTGGTTGGGCATGGTCATGGAGAAGAATGGGGCCCTTTTTGTTGACCAAAGGTGGCTGTCAACTTTGCAGTTTTTGGTGCATCTCATTGATTTGCTGAACACACTTCTCAGATGTAATTGTTTCACTGGGATTCAAAAAGCTGTAGTGAGTCACATGGGCAGGAGACCACTACAAGTGACCCTGATTTTTTTTGGTGCAAGTTTAGCTTTGGGAAGGGATTTGGAGCTTCTTCTTGGTCTGATGACTGAGCTGGTTGTTGTCAGTTATTGCATAAAATCCACTTTTCATTGCATGTCACAATAATCATTGTTGTTGCACAAAATAAGAGAAGATGACACTTCAAAATGACAACTTTTATGATTTGCAGTCAGCCCATGAGGCACCCAGTTATCAAGCTTTTTCACATTTCCAATTTGCTTCAAATGAGGAATGACTGTAGAAAGGTTGACACTGAGTTCTTTGGCAACTTCTCATGTACTTCTAAGATCAGCTTTGATGATCCTCTCAATTGGTTGCTGTCAATTTCCAGCAGATGACCACTTTGCTTCTCATCTTCAAGGCTGTCATCTCCTTTGCAAAACTTCTTGAACCACCACTGCACTGTATATTTGTTCGTTAGCAGTTCCTGGGCCAAATGCGCTGTTGATGTTGCGAGTTGTCTCCACTGCTTTACAACCCATTTTGAACTCTAACAAGAAAATCACTGGAATTTGCTTTTTGTCTAACATCATTTCCCTAGTCTAAAATAAATATAAAATAAACAGCAAGTAATAAGTCATTAGCAAAAAAACATAAAGTGAGAAATGTGAATTAAAATGACATATAAAATAACCACATTTATTTAAGAATGTATTCCAATATCACACAACAAAGTTCAACAATGCAAAACCACAATTACTTTTACACCAATCTAATATTAAGAATGGACAAGAAATGGACTGATAAAAGGACACGTCCTTATATAGTACATGTATTAAGATGAAGACTTTTTTTTTTAAAAGATAAAGAGAAGAAATAGAAGAGGTTGATTGTTAATAACCACTAAATTATCATTAAGAATTATAAAACAGGTAATAGGACATGCCTCTGCCAACCCTTGGAGAAGGCAATGGCACCCCACTCCAGTATTCTTGCCTGGAAAATCCCATGGATGGAGAAGCCTGGTAGGCTGCAGTCCATGGGGTCGCTGAGGGTCAGACACAACTGAGTGACTTCACTTTGACTTTTCACTTTCATGCATTGGAGAAGGAAATGGCAACCCACTCCAGTGTTCTTGCCTGGAGAATCCCAGGGACGGGGGAGCCTGGTGGGCTGCCGTCTATGGGGTCGCACAGAGTCGGACATGACTGAAGTGACTTAGCAGCTGCCAATCCTTTAAAGTGAATAACATTCACTGATATTTTAGGATGAGTTTTACTAGCTTTAAGTAGCTCATTCGGAGAAGGCAATGGCAACCCACTCCAGTAATCCTGCCTGGAAAATCCCATGGACGGAGGAGCCTGGAAGGCTGCAGTCCATGGGATCGCTGAGGGTTGGACACGACTGAGTGACTTCCCTTTCACTTTTCACTTTCATGCCCTGGAGAAGGACATGGCAACTCACTCCAGTGTTCTTGCCTGGAGAATCCCAGGGACGGGAGAGCCTGGTGGGCTGCCATCTATGGGGTTGCAGAGTCGGACAGGACTGAAGTGACTTAGCAGCAGCAGCAGCAGTAACTCATTAGAAGATGGTAAATTGTTAGTTAAAACATCGAAGACCCTATTTTCTAAATTACTTTTCTGTAATTCTACATAAGTCTAACTAGCTTTATATTAGATCAAATTAAATTCAATTCTAATTACTAAGATAATAAACTGTTTTAGATAGTAAATCTTTAATTTACTATCTATTGAGGGCATAATATAAAGAACTATAATAAAAATCTTATAAACTGAGTTCAACAGAATTTGGGGGGAATGCTTTATATCTTACCAAGGAAGCACATTTAGTTTAAGAAGCCCTCCAAAAAGAATTTTTGGTCATCATTTTTATATGTACAGTCATATCCATTTCATCTAAGTTATCAAATTTGTGGGCATAGTTATTTATAATATTCCTGTATTATCCTTTTACCATCCATGGTATCAGTAGTGATTGCTTTCTTTTATTTTCTAATATTAGTAATTTGTCCTTTTTTCTTGGTTAGTTTGACCAGAGGTTTACCAGTTTTACTGCCCTTCAAAGAACCAGCTTTTGGTTCCACTGATTTTCTCTGTGGTTTCCCTGTTTTCTTTCAGATTTCATTAATTTCTGTTCTAATTTTCATTATTTCTTTTCCTCTTACTTTAGATCTAATTTGGTTTTGTTTTCCTAGTTTCCTAAGGTAGAAGCTTATATTACTGATTTTACATCTTTCTTCTTTTCTAATATATGCATTCAATGTTAAAAATTTCCCTCTAAGCCTGCCTTCACTAGAGCTCTTCAATTGCGATAAGATGCATTTTCATTTAGTCCAAAGTATCAATATTTAAAAATTTCTACTGTGACTTTTTATTTGACACATATGCTAATTAGATAGTCTACAAACATTTTGGGCCCTTCGAGCTCTCATTGTTCACAAGTCAAACAGATTCAGATAGCAATAAGCACATATCATCCTATAATAATATCTATAAATAAACATCTGACCTTTGACTAATTCATCTACCTCTCTGAAAGTGTTATGTATAAGAGAGCAGAGATTCTCTTTGGGAAAACTGAGTATTATTTTGTATTGAGAATCACTTTATATTTAGATGCATATAGTGGTAAATTATTTATGATAAAATATAATGCAGAATGATTGTTTCAATAGCATAGGAAGAGCAGTTTACATAAAAATTTTTATACTATATGAAAGTGAAAGAGGAGAGCGAAAGAGTTGGCTTAAAGCTCAACATTCAGAAAACGAAGATCATGGCATCTGGTCCCATCACTTCATGGGAAATAGATGGGGAAACAGTGTCAGACTTTATTTTTGGGGGCTCCAAAATCACTGCAGATGGTGACTGCAGCCATGAAATTAAAAGACGCTTACTCCTTGGAAGAAAACTTATGACCAACCTAGATAGCATATTCAAAAGCAGAGACATTACTTTGCCAACTAAGGTCCATCTAGTCAAGGCTATGGTTTTTCCAGTGGTCATGTATGGATGTGAGAGTTGGACTGTGAAGAAGGCTGAGTGACAAAGAATTGATGCTTTTGAACTGTGTTGGAGAAGACTCTTGAGAGTCCCTTGCACTGAAAGGAGATCCAGCCAGTCCATTCTGAAGGAGATCAGCCCTGGGATTTCTTTGGAAGGAATGATGCTAAAGCTGAAGCTCCAGTACTTTGGCCACCTCATGAGAAGAGTTGACTCATTGGAAAAGACTCTGATGCTGGGAGGGATTGGGGGCAGGAGGAGAAAGGGACGACCGAGGATGAGATCACAGAGTCGATGGACATGAGTCTGAGCGAACTCCGGGAGATGGTGATGAACAGGGAGGCCTGGCGTGCTGCGATTCATGGGGTCGCAAAGAGTCGGACACGACTGAGCGACTGAACTGAACTCATATGGTCTCTATTGTGTAAGAAATGAGGCCTATTAAAAGGACTGGAAAGAAATATACCTAAATGTAACCAGAATTGAGTAATAATTTTTCCACATTTTCATACTATTTAATTTGTAGTCAGAAAAATAATTACTTTAATACAACCTGAGAAGTACTGTAATAGAGCTATAAAAAGGTTTGCTTTTGGTACCAGAGTATCAATTCTTTTGAGAAGTTCAAGTTAAATTCTGAAAGGGAAGATATTTCAAATATATCCTAATGTAATATAGCAATAGTTGATCAGAAAAAGGATATACTGCACTTGCAACTGCCAGTGAGACCAAGCATATACCACTAGGGAAATTTAAATAGTTCCACAATACTAGAATACAGGCTGCAGTAAGAGTAAGAGGAATAGGAAGAATAAATATACTTGAACATACTGGGGCCAGATGCTGTATGAAATAGTTTCTAGAATGAAGAAAATCTAAACGTAGCCATCTTAGGCAAAGATGTTTCAATGCTTAGCTTCAATATTAAACAATCAATAGTTAAACAATGACATTAATAGTTAAACAATGACGTATAAACAATCATATTTCTTTTTAAATACTTAAAACTACTCTTTTTCCTTTAAAATTAAACCAGAGACTGAAATTTGACTATGGCAAGGGAGAGGCTGGCAAATACACTCTTCAAGAAACAACTATAACAAAGAACACAATCATGAAAAACAACCATTTGAGGGCTCAAACATACACAAACATGTTGTTAAGTGTTAATTCATGAAAACTAGCTGAATCTTGGTTAACAATAGTGGGGATTTGTGGTGCCTTTGCCTGAAGCCACTCTCATTACCTTCACCCTTTGCTCAGTTGGTATGGAAATTATTTGAGGATAGGGCTGGCTGTGAAAAAAAGCAACTTCACTTCTGGAAAGGGTTAAAGGGATTTTGAGTAAACAGTGAAAAACACACACAGAATTAAGTAACAAACTTGGTAAGGAACAAACAGGGAATGTAAGCAGCTATGCTAGCTTCAGGTTGCAGTTTTGGTTGGCCTGAACTGTAGACTGGAAGGCTGGTCAGAAATTTAGAAATTCCACAAAGATTCTGGAAATGAGAGAGACACAGAAGGGCTGCAGAAACTCTTCACATAGCCTTGGCTGGTTGGGAGGCTAAATGAACATGTACGTGTAAGGGAGACCCTTGAGGACCTGACAGAAAGCAAAAGGTGAGGCAGACTTGAAAACTGCCTTAATTTTAAATGTACTCCCAAATCAACACACATCCACTGGCAAAGGTTGGAGGCCTCACAGGTTTAGAGAGGTGTTTGAGCACAACTTCTGACTTATCATTGATCCCTAATCTGTCTAGACACAGTTGCAACCCTAGCAAACCAGCCTAAAAAATTAAAAATAGTAAGGTACAAACCACCAGGGAAACAGATCCCACAAACTAAGTGCAGGAAGACTACTAAAAGAAACATCACTACCCATCTTCCCTGAGGGAAAAATCCAAACAAGAGTTCCTATAACAAATGATCAAAAATATATTGGACAGTTTTCAACAAAAAGTGATGAGATATGCAGGAAAAATAGGAAAGTGTAATCCAAATTCTAGAATAACGGCAGTAAATAGAAAGATTCTGAGTGAGCCCAAATGCTGCATTTAGCTAAGACCTCAAATCAGCTATTATAGAAATGCTCAAAAAATTCAAAGAAACCATATTTAAAGAATTAAAGGAAAATATGACAATGATGTAACAAACAGGGTTATCTCAACAATGAAACAGAGCCTGTAATAAAGAACCATATAAAAATGCTAAGATTCATACTTTCCATATGTACCTGGTTTTTTGGTAGTTGTGTAACTATATAATTTCTTTCTCTCTCTCTCTTTTTTTTTTGTCACATCATGTGGAATGTGGGATCTTAGTTCCCCAACCAGGGATTGAACCCATGTCCCTTGTGCTGGAAGCGCAAAGACATAACCACTGGACCACGAGAGAAGTCCCTATAATTTCTTACACTGGTCAATATTTTTTAAATACTTAAGAATGAATACTTGAGGTATAAGCTGTTTAGCAACTCATTATGCTTTATAAGCTTTGTAGTAACCTTTGAATAAAGGTAAAGATCTTTTCCTACAGAATTAATCAAACATATGTTAATTTTTTAGTGAAACTGTTTATATCTAACTGGGCTTTCCTGGTGGCTCAGATGGTAAAGAATCCACCTGCAGTGTGGGAGACCTGGGTCCAATCCCGGAGTTGAGAAGATCCCCTGGAGGAGGGCATGGCAATCCCCTCCAGTATTCTTGTCTGGAGAATCCCCATGGACAGAGGAGCCTGGTGGGCAACAGTCCAGGGGATCACAAAGAATCAGACACGACTGAGTGACTAAGCCAAAAAAAAAAAAAAAAAATACCCAACTAGATATTTCAACATGGTATAAAATCAAAATAACCAAAGGAAATGTTATTAAATCACAGGTGTGTAACTGTTTTAAGAATCTAATTTAATTTCCATGGTTAGCCTTCAGTGTCTGTCAGGAATGTTTCTAGAATTATTCTAAGGGAGTAATAAAATATTACTTGATTCCACAAACTTATTCTGATACTACAATATATAAATAATTTTAATACTATTAGTAATTAATTACATTGAATACACAGTGAAATACTATTTAGTCATAAAAAAGGGGGAGATCTTGCCATTTTCAGAATACAGATGGACCTTGATCATTACACTAAGTGAAGTCAGACATGAAAAGACAAATACTATATGATCTTCTATGGAGAATCAAAGAAAATCAAACTGATAGGAACAGAAATCAGATTTGTGATTGTCAGAGCTAGGGATTTGAAGGTAGGAGATTGGGTGAAAGGTATTTCTAATTAAGTTCTGGAGATATAATGTCCAGCCTGCTGACTATAGTTAACAATACTATATTGAATATTTGATAACTGGTATTAATAAAAGTTCTCATAAGGAAAAAAGGGTAATTAGGTGAGGTGAGGTATGGTTAACTAAACTCACTGTGGTAATCTTTTGACATTATATACATATTAAATCATTTTGTTGTATGTCTTAAACAATGTTCTATGTCGACTGGTGGTGGTGGCTTACTCGCTAAGTCATGTCTGACTCTTGCGACATCATGGACTGTAGCCTGCCAGGCTCCTCTGTCCGTGGGATTTCCCAGGCAAAAATACTGGAGTTGGTTGCTTTTTCCTTTTCCAGGGGATCTCGCAGACCCAGGGCTTGAACCCACATTTCTCCTGCATTGCAGGTGGACTCTCTACCATTGAGCCACCAGGGAAGCCCCTATATGTCGATAATATCTCAATAAAACTGGGAAAATACTCATGTATTTATTAAATAAAATTTGTACCTATAAACATATGTATTACCAGCAGGCAGGTTTTTATATTGACAATAAAATAATGGCAATTAATTATATTAATAATCTATGTGTTAGTCACTCAATCATGTCCAACCCTTTGCAACTCCATGGACTTGTGGCCTGCCAGGCTCTCCTGTCCATGGAATTCTCCAGGCAAGAATACTGGAGTGGGTAGACATTCCCTTCTCTAGGGCATCTTCCCAACCCAGGAATGGAACCTGGGTCTCCTGCACTGCAGGCAGATTCTTTACCAGCTGAACCACCACAGAAGCCCAATCGTCATCATCATCATCACCATCAGTTCAGTTCAGTTCAGTCGCTCATCGTGTCCGACTCTTTGCAACCCCATGAATCACAGCACGCCAGGCCTCCCTGTCCATCACCAACTCGCAGAGTTCACTCAGACTCACGTCCATCGAGTCCATGATGCCATCCAGCCATCTCATCCTCTGTCGTCCCCTTCTCCTCCTGCCCCCAATCCCTTCCAGCATCAGAGTCTTTTCCAATGAGTCAACTCTTCTCATGAGGTGGCCAAAGTACAGGAGCTTCAGCTTTAGCATCATTCCTTCCAAAGAAATCCCAGGGCTGATCTCCTTCAGAATGGACTAGTTGGATCTCCTTGCAGTCCAAGGGACTCTCAAGAGTCTTCTCCAACACCACAGTTCAAAAGCACCAATTCTTCAGTGCTCAGCCTTCTTCACAGTCCAGCTCTCACATCCATACATGACTACTGGAAAAGTCATCATCATCATCTTCTATCAATTCTTTATTTGTGATTTCTTTGTTAGTGGACAGCCACTTTAAATTTAATTTAATTGGATTTTGCTGTTTTTATATTTTGTATTACCATAAATATAATTATTATAACATTTAATGAATGATTCTTTCTCAGTTTTAGTAAGACCAATCTATGCTATGGAACTATTAGTTTCCCAGATGTCCCTTAAAAGTTTATGCTACTTTCCTATGTAATGGTATTACAGATTTACATTTCTCAAACTAACACTACCAGAGAAGCAAACTGCCCACTACCTGTTTTAAACCATTATTTTACATTATTAACACAGATATACTTACTCAGTTATAAATTCAGGGTTTGTAAAGCTGAGGTTGGTTAAATGACCTTCAAGTTTAGAAGATTCATGTGTATTTAAGGCTGGAGTGGTCTTAGTGCCGAGTATAGCTCTTTTCTCATCTTTTTCAAGTGCTTTTCTCTTCCCACCATTTTGGAAATATTCTCTGCACACACTACAATGCAAAATAAAGTTATATTTTAAACAATAGGTATGGATATAAAATAAAAATGGACAAATATTACCCTTTATTAATAAAAATGGGAAAATTTCAAATTATAGTTTCATATTTTAAAAATGTCACATAGAGGTTAAGTTTGAGTACCTGTAGCACTTTCAAATTTTTTAAATTACCATACAACAAAGCATGATCATAGATTATGTTTAATAAATTAGCAGTGTTTTTTCAGAAGCACAATACCTATATGTTTTGCTCAACTTTATTCTTAGCTAAAACATAGTTCCTCTAGAAGAGCTTAGATAACGCACATTCAAAAAGAACAGTAGTCACAGTTAATTTTGAGCTAGCTCTGCTGGTAGCACAGCTGTTTTTCAGATCCCTCCTAGTTTTTAAAAACAAAGGCACAAGATCAGGTTGCCAACATAGAAAGAAGAGCATAAAATTCTAGTTCAGGTAAAAATAGTATCATATTATAAAGATATACATTCAGAAAGAACAAAGGTTTGAATATAATAAGTGATTTTTATAATACCTGGAAATTATTCCTACCCATCAAGAGACCATTACTGTTTGTCCCAATTTTTATAATATAAATGAATATTAAAATGCAGATTTTTCAAGATATATTGGAAAATATAAGCCCATATCAGGTTGTTATCTAGAATCAGACACTAATGACTGGTATTAACATTAAATATTAAATGATTTTCTTCATACCTAATACGATTTGAGAAGGAAATGGCAACCCACTCCAGTGTTCTTGCTTGGAGAATCCCATGAACAGAGGAGTGTGGCGGGCTACTATCCGAGGGGTTGTAAAGAGTTGGACACGACTGAGTGACTAATACTCAATACAATTTTAGGATGAATATAGTAGGGTACCATGCCTGGGTATGTAACAGGGCAATAAATATGAACCACAGAATCAACTCAAGATATTCACTAGCTATTAAAGACAAGAAACTTAAAGGAAAAAAGACTGCTGTGATCTACCTCTGGCCCTTGAGCTTATATGACAGGAGACACACAATTAAACAATTAACTGATATATTTATCAAAATTTAAAGTGAATGTGAATGGAAGCTAAACAAATCTTTCTTTACAGAGTCTTAAAGATGGGCTTCCCTGGTGGCTCAGAGGTTAAAGCGTCTGCCTGCGATGCGGGAGACCTGGGTTCGATCCCTGGGTCAGGAAGATCCCTTGGGGAAGGAAATGGCAACCCACTCCAGTGTTCTTGCCTGGGGAATCCCATGGATGGAGGAGCCTGGTGGGCTACAGTCCACGGGGTTGCAAAGAGTCAGACACGACTGAGTGAGCGACTTCGACTTCAAAGGTGGCTCAGACGGTAAAGCGTCTGCCTACAATGCTGGAGACCCGGGATCAATCCTTGGGTTGGGAAGATCTCCTAGAGAAGGAAATGGCAACCCACTCTAGTATTCTTGCCTGGAAAATCCCATGGACCTCCGGAGGAGCCTGAAAGGCTACAGTCCATAGGGTTGCAGAGTCGGACATGACTGAGCGACTTCATTTCACTTCACTTCAAACCTTTATTATTCCATATAGCTCATTCTCTGAACAAAGATGGACTATTTTTCTCCACAGACACTGCCTGGTACAGTTCCATAAACACATAGTTAGAGAAGAACTGAAAAAGTACTTTAAAACTAATTTTTGCAAGTACAACTGTGGTGTCTAAGGAAACAATGCCCATTTCTCCTCACACTTAAAAAGTACTATTAGCTCAATTTCAGTTTGCCTAAATATCTATTAAAGATGTCTTTAACTGATCCTATGGAGATTTAATTTTAACTCAAATTATATACAAGAGTTCAAACTCATTCATCATTAATCAAACATTTATTAACTACCTATCATGTGCCAGGCACACAGGTGATGGGAAAGCAAATTGAAGAAGATATTGCTGCTTTCAAGGAGCTCAAACTAGTGAAGGAGACAATTATATAATAAAGAAAATATAATTTATAAATATCTATCATCCAGTCTAAAATCAGTAGTATAAAATCTGATTTTAGAAAGATGAGGAGGAATAAATCAGGCTAGGAAGAACGTTAGTTAAGGAGGAAAGTCCTTTCCTGGTAGAGAATAGCACGAGCAAAGTCAAGGAAGAGAAAAGCATCATGGATCCTGCAGAGACAGACATCACTTCAAGGCATGTGAAATTTAAAGTGCCAGGCAGAAAATGCATTGATGAACTCATAAATGAAAAGGCCCTGAGGCCAAAGAGAGGAATGATAGCCAGGTGACACTTGGAGAGATAAGCAAACTTGAGATCATGAAAGACTGACAGGCCAATGTAGGAATGCGGCCTTTAAAAATCTAACCTAATGACAGAAGTTTACTGGTTTCTTGGAGGGGGGGGTAAGGCTGACTACAAAGGTATACATTAGAGCTTTTTAGAGTGATGAAAAAGTTTTATGTCTTGACATGGTGGTGGTACATAAGTGTAAACAACTATCAGTACTCACTGAACTGTACACTAAAATGGGTGTATTTTATTGTATGTTAATTAAACCTCTGTAGGGTTAATTAAATACAGCCTTAAAACCTTGGAATTAATACTAAAAATAATACCTTTATCATATACACAAGGGTAAAAAGATTGCTATCTTTCTATTAGGTGGAACTATACAGAATTGCTGATATTCAATAGTTCTTGATCCACAAACACTGCAAAACTGAGCCAAATTTATATGGCTCAATCTCATAATTACCTAGAAGCTGGATGGCAAAATACTTAAAGGGCTAGGATTCCAGATACTCACAGGATAATAACCACTATCTAAATACCAATCTCCATACACAAGTTC
Source organism: Oryx dammah (assembly GCF_014754425.2). Taxonomy (NCBI): domain Eukaryota; kingdom Metazoa; phylum Chordata; class Mammalia; order Artiodactyla; family Bovidae; genus Oryx; species Oryx dammah. The sequence continues at coordinate 55,894,738 of NW_024070202.1, read as the reverse complement.
CAAAAAATATACAAATCATTAGGAGAAGAGCACACACAGCTCATACCTATGGCCTAACTAGGAAACTGGAATAGTACCTAATTATACATGTAATTGGAGAAGGCAATGGCACCCCACTCCAGTACTCTTGCCTGGCAAATTCCATGGACAGAGGAGCCTGGTGGGCTGCAGTCCATGGGGTCGCTAAGAGTCGGACATGACTGAGCGACTTCCCTTTCACTTTTCACACATTGGAGAAGGAAATGGCAGCCCACTCCAGTGTTCTTGCCTGGAGAATCTCAGGGACGGGGGAGCCGGGTGGGCTGCTGTCTATGGGGTCACACAGAGTCGGATACGACTGAAGTGACTTAGCAGCAGCAGCAGCATACATGTAATTTGGAGATAAAAATCTGAGGCCAACTGAGTTGGCTTTGGAATTATCCAAGTACAGAGTCAAATGAGGACTATGTAAAAGAGGAAGGTATGGTGGGGTCTCTAACGTTGCAAAAAAAAAAAAAAAAAAAACAGATAATACCAGCTAAGGTTTACTACCAAGACAGTCCAACTCTGAGTGGAGAAACCTTAAGAATGCGGAACGCAGTGAAATAAAGCATTAGCCACAGAAAGGCCAAAAAGGAAAAGTTTGAAAGGTGAATGAGAAGGGCTGTCGCCAAAGGTGAAAGCCTTGAGAAGGTATTATTTCTGAGGGAGAAAGGAAGCACCATGAAAAAAGCAGGTATCTCTGGAGGTGTGCTGATAAAGGGAAGGAATAAAGCAATGAAGAATAAAGAGCATACTGACATAAGTTATACCCATTAAAAAATTCATACATCAGCCAAAAGAGGACTGTATTTATTAAAGGAACTCCACTTATATATTTGTAGCAATCAAACAAGGCTCTATGGAATTAAGAAACCAAGTAAGTCACACAAACCCCTACCTGTACGTCCAGAGACACTCCAACGTAATAATCAAAACACATAAAAAAATGTCCAATAAACCCAGCAACCATACAAGTTTCTATTAGAAGGAAAGACAAATCGAAACTTTTCAGTAGATGAAAATTCTTAAAAACATAAAAAATAAAAACAGCTATAAAAGAGAAGAAAATTGTAACATAATACTTCAATGTTAATTATATATAATCAAATAATTGCAGATATGAAAAAACATTTCAATCAGAGATTAACTAAAAAGCAGAGGATAAAGAACTAAATAAATAGCCAGATATTCCATGAATATGCATAGGAAGACTCAATACTGTCACTATGTTAGTTCTTCTCAAATTTATACATTCAACACAATCCCAATCAGAAGCAGAGCAAAATACCATATCGACAAAACAAATGGTTTCGAAAGTTTACATGGATTGGCAGAAGATCCACGATAGCCAACACAGTATTGAGGGAGAAGAACAAAGTTGGAGGACTGATGCATTCTGGTTTCAAGACATAATATAAAGCCATTACTACTATTATTAGTAGTAATCAGGGACAGTATATTGTTGGCAAAACAATAGACAAATAGATCAATGGGAACAGAATAGAGAGCCCAGATATAGGTACATGTAAATACACTTAACTGATTTCTGACAGAGGAGCAAAAGCAATACAGTGAAGTAAAGACAGTCTTTTAAACAAATATTGCTGAAACTGGATACTGAATACCAAAAATGAACGTAGACACAGACAATACCACCTTCACAAAATTAACTCCAAGTGGATTACAGACTTAAATGTAAAACACAAAACTATAAAACTCTTCAGAGAGTTTTTAAAATTTCCAGAAGAAAATCTAGATGACTTTGGATGTTGTATCTAAAAAGTCATGGTCAAATGCAAGTCACAATCTATAAAAGAAAAAACGGAGAAGCTAGACTTAACTAAAATAAAAAAACTTCTGCTCTGCAAAAGACAATGTCAAGAGAATGAGAAGACAAGTCATAGACTAGAAGAAAATATCTGCAAAAGATATATCTAATAAAGGACTATTATCCAAAATATACAAAGAATTCTTGAAACTCAACATTAAGAACATAAACAACCTGATTAAAACATGGGCAAAACACGTAAATGGACACCATAGTGAAGAAGGTATATAAATTTCAAATAAGCTTAAAAAAAGATGCTCCATGTCATATATCATTGGAGAAATAAATGCAAATTAAAATAGCAATGAGATACTACAATACATTATTATAATGACCAAAATCCAGAACACTTAACAACACCGAATGCTGTTGAAGATGTGGAACTAAACTCTCATTCACTGCTAGTGGGAATGCAAAATGGTACAGTCACTTTGGAAGATAGTTGGTAGCTTCTTACAAAACTAAATATATTCTTCCCATATAATCCAGCAATCAAGTTTTGTGGTATTTACCAAAAAAGGAACACTTATTTCTACAAATCACCCTGCACATGGGTGCTTATAGCATTTACTCCTAACTGCCAAAATATGCAAGCAAACAAGATATCCTTCAGTTGTTGAGTTTCAGTTCCTAAGTCATGTATGACTGCAACCCCATGGACTAGGGCATGCCAGGCTCCTCTGTCCTCCACTATCTCACAGAGTTTGTTCAAATTCATGCCCATTAAGTCAGTGATGCTATCTAACCATCTCATCTTCTATCACCCCCTTCTCCCTTTGCCTTCAATCTTTCCCAGTATCAGGGTCTTTTCCAATGAGTTGGCTCTTTGCATCAGGTGGTCTAAGTATTGGAGCTTCATCAACAGTCCTTCCAATGAATATTCAGGATTGATTTTCTTTAGGATTCCCTGGATTGATTGCCCTGAAATACAAGGGATTCAAGAATCTTCTCCAACACCATAATTTGAAAGCAACAATTCTTTAGTGCTCCTTCTTTATGGACCAACTCTTGTATCCGTGTGTAACTACCGGAAAAACCATAGCTTTCTCTATCCCAACCTGTGTCAGCAAAGTGATGTCTCTGCTTTTTAATACACTGTCTAGGTTTGTCACAGCTTTTCTTCCAAGGAATAAGCGTCTTTTAATTTCATGGCTGCAGTCACTGTCTGTAGTGATCTTAGTTTTTTGAATACTGAGTTTCAAGACAGTTTTTTCACTCTCTGCCTTTACCCTCATTAAGAGACTCTTTAGTTCCTCTTCACTTTCTGCCATTAATGTGGTACCAATCTGTATATCTGAGGTTGCTGATACTTCTCCTAACAATCTTGATTTCAGCTTGTTGATTCTTTCAGCCCATACATCAGTACATCACATGATGTACTCTGCACAGGAGTTAAATAGCAGAACGGCAACTACAGCCTTGTGGTGCTCCTTTTCCAGTTTTAAACCAGTCCATTGTTTCATGTCCAGTTCTTACTGTTGCTCCTTGACCTGCATACAGGTTTCTCAGGAGACAGGTAATACCAGTGGCCTGGTATTCCCATCTCTTTAAGAATTTTCCATAATTTGCTGTGATCCATACAAGGGCTTTAGTGGAGTCAATGAAGTAGAAGTAGATGTTTTTCTGGAACTCCCTTGCTTTCTCCATGATCACCGAATGTTGGCAACTGTTCTCTGGTTCCTCTGTCTCTTCGATATCCTTCAGTAGCTGAATGGATAAATAAGCTGTGGTTCACCTAAACAATGGAAATACTATTCACCACTAAAAAGAAATAAGATATCAAGCCAACAAAGACACAGTGGAACTGTAAATGCATATTATTAAATGAAAGATGTCATTATGAAAAGGTTCAATACTGTAATTCCAAATATATACATTGTAGAGAAGGCAGAACTATGGAGACAGTGAAAAAAAAACTAAGTAGTTGTTTGGGGAGGAGGAGAATGGGAGTAGAATGAATTAAGAGCTGAAGCACAGGGGATTTTTAGGGCAATGAAATTATTCTGTATGATACTATAATGGTAGATACTTATCATCACATTTTTGTCAAAACCCATAAACTATATAACACCAAAAGTGAACCCTAATATAAACTATGAACTTTGGATTATAATGATGTGTCAGTGTGGGTTCATCAACTGTAACAAAGGTAGCACTATATGTGATTGTTGATAGCGATGTGACTGCCCGGATGTGGGGGCAGGGTACATATGGGAACTACCTGAATTTTCTGTTCGATTTTGCTGTGAACCTAAAACTGCTCGAAAACAAAATCAAGACTATTTGAAAGGGAAAAAAAATGAACACAGAATAGATATCATTTGCCTCCTGATAGTACCCTAAGAAGGATACAATGTCACCTATGTGATATTCTTACTAATAAGCTTAATTTGAACCTAATTACAGAGAAACAACCATACAAATCCAAACTGAGGGACAGTCTATATAATTTGACTTCACAAAATGTCCATGTCATAAAACACCAAAGAAGAAAAAATCCCAAACAACCCAAATCCCTAGAGAATTTTTCCTAGATTAAAGAAGACCACATGGGTAACAACTAAGTGCAATAATACACACTGAAGTACTCAAGAACAAAAGTATTGTGATTTCTGCAATTGACTTGTAAACAGTTCAATACAGTAAAGGGGAAATGAGAGGGAATAGTGGAGGTGGGGAGAAAAAGAGAAAAAAGATACAAAATGACACTAAAATAGCCCAACATTCTTTTCAAAACAGAAGGAAACAAAGTGAGTCAAAGGTTTTATATCTAGCCAAGCTATGCATCTTGTAACAAAACTATAAAAAAAATAGCTTTTGGTATGTAATAACTCATATAATAGCATAATTATAAGATGTTTTGAAAGCATGAGCTTCATCTATGACTTCAGAGATGTTGGTGAAAAGGCTGGAGGCAAATAAAAAGCATTAAATGAATTTTAAAAGATAGTTTATAATGCTGAAGGCCACAATTCCCAATGAAGCAATGTGCTATGTATCATAGCAGCCATCTTTACAAAGCAGAAACTCCATGAAATGCATGAAGAAACAGACACAACTAAAACAGGGAACTTTTAACACATCACTGAGGTATTCTCATTTTTGCTGGTGGAATTAAATGATATAACTTCTGTGGAGGGTGATGTGGCAATATCCAACAAAATCACATATGTATTTACTCTTTTACTCTGCAATTCCACATCTACAAAGATACAACATCAAAAATACAAAATGAATATACACAAGGTTATTCATTACAGCACTATTTGTAAGAGAAAAAGCTTGTAAGTAACATAAGATGAGTAAGATATCTATATACTGGTGATGGTCAATTTATGTGTCAACTTGACTGGACTAGAGGTGCCTAGTCAGTCAGTCAGTTCAGTCGCTCAGTAAATATCTGTCAAACATTCTGGGTGTTTCTGCAAGGATGTTTCTAGATAAGACTAACATTAAATGGGTAGACTGAGTAAAGAAGATTTGTTCTTTTTAATGAGGTTAGCTGTATCTAATCACTAAAAGGTCTGCATAAAGGAAAAACATTGACCCTCCCCAGACTATGAGATTCTTCTTGCCAAACTGCCTTTGGATTGGAACACTGAATTTTTCCTGCCTTCAGACTCAAACCGAAACAGCAGCTCTTCCTGGATCTCAAGCCTGCTGGCCTTAGAACTGGAATTATATCACTGGTTTGGTTCTCTTAGGTCTCTGGCATGTAAAAATGAAAGGTACAAAAGAGAGTACATGACATGTACCATTTGCAGAGATAAGACAGGGTGGATCCATGTATACACATTGTATGAATTTGCTAATTTCTGCAAAAAGGAGAAAAAAGAAAGAAAATGGAAGGGAGTCTCTTCTGAGTATACCTTTTTTTGTAAAGTTTTGACTTTTGAACCATGTAAATGCCTTATATTTCCCCAAGTTAAAAGAAAATAAGAAAAAACCCCATAATACAAAGTGAAACTAACTGCATAGTAAATTGGTAACATAACTATAAACAAAAGAACTGTTTAACTTTTAAACACAGTATTCTGACTTTTAGTGAAAGTGAAAGTGAAAGAAAGTGAAGTCGCTCAGTCCTGTCCGACTCTTTGCGACCCCATGGACTGTAGTCTACCAGGCTTCTCTGTCCATGGGATTCTCCAGGTAAGAATACTGGAGTGGGTTACCATTTCCTTCTCCAGGGGATCTTCCCGACCCAGGGATTGAACCCGGGTCTCCTGCATTGGAGGGAGACGCTTTAACCTCTGAGCCACTTCACTCAGCTTATTGTTAGAAGTAAAATTGGTACTGTAATTTTGATACCATTTTATGTGAACTATAGAACAAAGCAAACATGTTAATGTTATTCATAACTAAGTCCTTCAGTGTAACAGAAGAGATAAGATAAAGAAGTTAGGCAAAAAACCTATATTACATTTGAATAGAAAATATCAGTTATGAATTTAAGACTATATATATTTTTTAACTATGTTCACTGAAAAATTCTAGAAGAAAGGACACCCCAGTTGTACATCTCGTGCCCAGATCTTAATTTCTAATTACTATTTTCCACTACAAGAAATTAAGGCTCTTTGATTCTAGGTCTTGACTGGGAAAGTAAAGATTTATCTTGTAATAGCTACCAAGACAGTGCTCAAAGGTAATGTCAATACACAGAAGCCAGCTTTGAAGAGGCTCCTACTGGCTAAATATGGAATAATTTAAACATACACATTCACAGACAAATCAAAGACTGATGGAAAAAGCAAATAAAAAACAATCCAGGAAGCTACAATAATATTCCAAAAACAAACAAAATCCACCCCAAACCAAACCAAACAAAAAAAGTCACAAAAAACTCACTTGTTACAACTGCAATCAACTATTATTGAAAGCCGGTAATTAAACAGAAAGAATTACAAGTATATGCTTATTTTTTACCTAGCCTTTCTATAATCATTCCCTGTTCATAAAGGAAGGTTTTTTATTTACAGAAGAATGACCGCTAATAAATGCAAGGAATGATATGATTAAAAAAAAAATTTTGCAACCCCAAATGGAGTAATTTATTTAATAAACAAAATAAACCTGTTACTTGAAAGACTGTTGAGAGACAGGATTGATCCACAGGCCAAAAATGCCAATCTACACATTACTTGCTAATTACAAAAGGAAAAGATAAGTTTACAATGGAAGGATCTAGTAGTTACCACCTTAACCAAATGGCAAAATTTAGCATCTCCAACTGTGGAATAACCTGAATAAGAATTTGCTATCGTGATGCAATATGAAGTATGCAGTCCACCTAATAAATATTTTGGCAATAATCTGAGACCTGAATCAACATTTTAGACTCAACTTTCACTTTAAAAGAAATAAAAGGAGATTGAGGAAATAGTCAAATGGCACCATGAGAAAATAATCAAATAAATTCATAACAAAGACAAAAAGCTAGTTTTGGAGTAGGATACAGACAATCACAAGAGGCCTCTGGTTGTACTATAACTAGGGGGGGGTGGGGTGGGGAAACCTATACAATCTAAAAAATAATGTATTAAAAAGAAACCAAGAGAACTGAGGATGCAAAGAGATCTAATGGAACTGAATTTCAAAAGGTGACAAGCCCTCCTAGGTGAAGGGATCAGAGGCACTTAGAGCATTTGCAGAAAGGGTTGGCGAGTGGTAAAGGATCAAGCCTTCCAAAGTAGAGGAATTTTGCTTGCTTAAAGGAAAAGCAGCCAAGCTTTCAATGGCAGCTTAGAATGATGTGACTGGGAACTTTAAGAAACTCAGAGATTGTTCTCCCCCTTCTCCTGCTTTCCCCCTTAGGTCTTTTTGCAAGTAAGAAAAAGGTGGGGAAGAGAGAGGACTCACTGTTTGAAAAATGCCAGTAATCACTTTGAACCAACAATAAAAAAATACAGAATGTGGTATATTTTACAAATCAACTAACATGTCTTTAAAAATTCAATGTTAGGGAAAACAAAAACAAGAACCTAAAAAAATCTAACTACCATACATGAGCCTTGATTTAGGGAAAATATTATAAAGAATGTTTTGGGGATAATACCCAAAATCTGAATTTATGAACTAGATATTTTAGGAAATTAGGAAATCACTGTTGATTGTCTTAATGTATTTACAGTATTAGGGTTATGTAGAAAATGGAGATGAGATAGCATGTTATCTGCAGTTTACTTTCAAATGGTTCAGGAAATGGTGTGTTTATAGTTTCTTCTGTGTGGAGAGTTAGAAAAGGGAAATTCTTTTATTAAACATACAATTATAGCTTTATATCATGCTTTGTTTCTAGCTTAAATACTTCATATTACAAATAAAATTTTACTCATTTTTTAGAAGGAAATCTTATGTATAAATTTCTTCAAGCTAAACAGTCAACAAAAATCTCAGCAGGGTAATGTAAGTCTTATTTCACATATCAAATTCCTCTTAAGTTTTAAGTATAAATACTGGAAGCAAACTTGTATCAAACCCCACTTAAAGTTCATCTTAGCTTTCAGACTGACACTGCCCTCTCAGAATTGTCAGTAGGGAAAGGAAATACATATAACCCCAGTTAGAATTACGGATAACTCATTTCCAAATTCTATGTTGTTTGAAGGCTTTTTTCACTCCCAAGTTTTAAGTTTAAGGTAAAGCCACTATAACCTCTCTTGTGTTTACTTCCCATAGTAAAATCTTTTTAGTATATTTTGCCACTGTTCTTTTTTGGCAGTTTGATCTAAATTCTTATTAATGTTTGTTTTTAGCAGTTTGACTTAAAAATGACCTCTTTCAGAACACATGGAGATACAGTAACTATTGATAAAAACACAAATCTGAGGAAAAAGAAGGAAGAGTGAAGTGTGAGGCAGATTCATTATTCAAGAGGAAGGTACAAGTAAATGCTCCTGTGAGAATACCACATATCAAAGTGGTATTTGAAATAAAGTCTAAGAGCCTGCCTGAAGTATTGGAATACTAATTTAAAAACAGTGCTGCTAAGAGCAAAGAGTTGATGGTCTTCAGTAGCGATAGTACTGATTTCCTGATTGGATCACATTATTACTTTGTGTCACAAGGGAAATGACATGTCTCAAATTGCGCTTCTTAGCTTGAAGGAGAAAATGTATAGTCTGTAGAACAGTCAGGTTTATAACCAATTTCTGCTCTAGAAGAGGCAAACATTTTAATTTCAAGCATCTCATTTCTTATGATTCTGGCTCCTTCCTTTAGTTCCCCAACTCCATAATTCTTTGGCTCCACAATCCACTGACAATACCAATCTTTTCACTGTTCCTCACCTACCTCATATTTCCAGCTCCTTTCTTACACATCATCATGATCACCACATGTATACATCAGCATCGCCCCTGCTCCTCTCTTAAGTCATTACACTCATGTGAACATTAATCCTACTACACCATCTGTCCTCACTCTCTCCCTCTCCAAGAAAACTGTTTCACTATAACTCTGTGCCTTGATTATTACAGTAGCTTCCTAATTGGTTTCCTTACTAACATCCTTGCCTTTTCTATAGTCTATCTTAACACTACAATTAATTCTTAAAAAATTCTTGACACATTTCTAAATGTTAATAAGAGTCTGTTACTTCTTCTTAAAACATTTAATGACTTTTGATCTCATGCAGCATAAAGGTCACTTTTATAATGGTCTGCAAGATTCTACAAAATCTAGCTATTTGTTATCTTATGTTCTACCACTCTCCCCTTTTCATTCTGCTGTAGCCACGCGGTCTCCTTGCTACTTCTGAAACATGCCAGCGAGCTCCTGTCTCAAGGCCTCTGGACTTGTTCAGGCTTGCTCTCTCACTTCCTTCATGTCTTTTACATATCACTTCAGTGAGGCCTTCTTTTCTATTTACTTTATTTAGTTTTTTTTTTTTTTTGCTTTACTTTTCTCATAGCACTTACCACTATCTGACCTGTATATATTTATGAATTGTTTCTTGCTTCTAACTCCCACTAGCATTTAAGTTCCATGACAGCAAGCATTTTATCTATTTGGTTGATTGTTGTACTTACAGTGCCTCTGATGTGCCTGATACACAGTGGACAAACATTTAAATTATTAATTAAAAGAACTAAGTAAAATACATATTTTTATCTGGGCTATCTGTTGAATGGATGAAATAGGAATTATTATGTAATTTTTAAATGATATTAAAACAAAAACTTTGAATAAAAAATAATTGGATTGAAATATAAACCTAAAGTTACTATAAACTTATTGTCCAAGAAGAAAGATAATGTTTTGCTTTCGAGAATTCATAATTCAGTCAACATACAAATCTGTTCTCATAATTTTACCCCTTGAGAGAAATGATCAGCAGTGTTCCATTTTCTGATATTATAACATTAGAAGCTTTGCTATGAGAAAATAAACATTATCCAAAGTCAATATAAAAGTTGGAATACCCTGAATCACATATAAAAATTCAGAAACTGGAAACTTATACAGATGTTTTCAGCTTTAAAGAATGGAAAATATTAATTTTTACTTGAATTCAAATATAATTATCTAAAGAAATTTCTATGCTATAACTTATGAATGATGACTCAAGTGTTAATTAAATCTCATATTTTAAATGTACCAATACTTAAATATATTAAATGTACTTAAAGGTATACTTCTAAAAAGTTGAAACAAAAAATTTTAAGTTATATCAAAGAAAAACAATTTGATTAAAAGAGATGAATGAAATAAACCTAGAGAAAGTAAGGCAAGGGGGAGAAACTATTTAAAAGACATCATCTGTTCTAAAAATTTCTATTTTGGTACAATGAATCATATACAGCATTACTTAGACTTAAGAATTTAAATAAGACATCAGAAACCAAAAATATTAGTTCATAGAAACACTCACCTACAACACCATTCGATACGACCTTCGCCCTCACAAGTTTTTGCCCAATGATTATCTGCCAAATTTTTCATTGCAACAGCATATTCACAAAGAGTTTCCTCATCCTCACAATGTTCTCTCCAGATCTTATCAAAATCTCCCACTAAAAACAAGGAAAAAAAAAAAGTTTACTTAAAATATGTCAAGCTCTTAAGTTTCAGCATAATCTAAAATTATTATTTAAAGATGAGTGTAAGCAAAGTTATGAAGCAAAATTTCATGAAGTTTAAAACTTTATAAAATTTGAAGCTCTTTTATGCAAATAGATTCACCATTTTAACCATGATGATTTGACAAGCAAATAAAATTTACCATTTCAAACAGATTTGTGACGCTAGATCTCTACATATTTAGTGTCTTGTATTAAAAAAGGTTGATAGGTGAGATGGCAACATACATTAGCATGCAAGTTAAATGTTTGCATTGATATACTTGGATTTGCTCTAGGAATACTACACTTTAAAAAATTATATTCCTAGGGCAAAATGTTGCTAGAGAAATTACCCTGGAAACCTCTCCAAAGTTTTGAGTCTATATAGGATGAATAAAAATTGTAAGGTGACTACATTATCTGGCCACAGCATTACTTCCATCTACTACCTTTTTCTTTTTAATTAAATTAGTGATCACATTTAACATGAAATTTGAAAACTCAATGTGAGTTCTAACAAAGGTATGAAAATGCCACAGACAAATAAATAACATTAAAACAATTACAAAGGTAAAAAAGTAAACAAAAATTATCAATGTGGCTTCAATCAATGCTCTTAGACATAATTTAGGTTCTCTTGCCACGTGCTCAAGTACAGGCAATTGTTTAGTGACACAATAAACTTAGAAACATAAATATGACAACCAAATTTGGGGGGTGATAATTATATTAAGTTCTTTCTCCAGGCAAGACAATTAGTTTCAGTAAGACTTGGGTTTTTTTTTTTTTTAATAGAAAAGGAATTATAATAGCTCAAACTTAACAGTACTTATCTATTAAAAAGTTCCAAACCTTTATTGGTTACTTTAAGCAGCCAGTTCAGCAGGTACAGAGTTGAAAACCAAACTATTATCCTTCTAGTTTGACCAATACAAGAAAAAGCAATTAAGGGTACGAACGTGCCCTCACACACACACTGCTCAGTTAAGATGAATGTGTATCAGTCTCAAACTTGGTCTGAATATTCCTTTTAAACCCACAAAGGATGAAAAGCTGTTTCTTTTCTGTGTGTGATTATGTTCTTATACAGTAATATTTTCATTAATCACTAATACTTGTGTAGTAATAGAGCTCTCATTTGTTATATAGTAGTCTGGCAATAAATGGCTATTAGAAATGGCAACCCACTCCAGTGTTCTTGCCTGGAGAATCCCAGGGACGGAGGAGCCTGGTGGGCTGCCGTCTATGGGGTTGCACAGAGTCGGACACGACTGATGCGACTTAGCAGCAGCAGCAGCAGCAGCAGAAACAACACTTGTGTAGTAACAGGGCCCTCAATTTGTTATATAGCAAACTGGCAAAAACTGGCCATTAGAAACAAGCAGGCAAACAAACTTTTCTAAATTCTCAAAGAAAAACTCTCCAGTTTTAGTAACATCTTTCAGATGTACTTATTAAGTCTCTAAGTAGGACTACAGGAAGTACAGTCTTTGAAACAAATATACTGATTAATGATTCTTTAATACATCTATTATGTTCATAAAACTATTCCTGACTTTACTCATCAGATTTAATGCCGAATGGTTCATTAAGGTACAGAATCATTTTCAAGATGCTTTATCATTACTTGAAATGGATATTGTCAATTCTTTTTCAATAACACAAGAGACAACTCTACATGTGGACATCACCAAATGGACAATACTGAAACCAGACTGATTACATTCTTTGCAGCCGAAGCTCCGTACAGTCAGCAAAAAAATGACCTGGAGCTTACTGTGGCTCAGATAATTAGCTCCTTATAGCAGAATTCAGGCTTAAACTAAAGAAAGTGGGGAAAACCATTAGGCCATTCAGATATGGCCTAAATCAAATCCCTTATGATTAAACAGTGGAGGTGACAAATAGATTCAAGAGATTAGATCTGGTAGACAGAGTGCCTGAAGAACTATGGACAGAGGTTCATAACACTGTATAGGAGACAGTGACCAAAACCATACCAAAGAAAAAGAAATGCTAGAGGGCACAGTGGTTGTCTGAGGCAGCCTTACAAACAGCTGAAAAGAAAGAGAAGCAAAAAGCAAGGGAGAAAGGGAAAATATATTTAACTGAATGCAGAGTTCCACACAATAGCAAGAAGAGATAAGAAAGCCTTCTTCAATGACAAATGCAAAGAAATAGAGGAAAACAACACAATGCGAAAGACTAGAGATCTTTTCAAGAAAACTGGAGGTATCAAAGGAACAGTTCATGCAAGGATGGGCACAATAAAGGACAGAAACAGTAAGGACTTAACAGATCCAGGAGAGATTAAGAAGAGGTGGCAAGAATACACCGAACTGTACCAAAAAGGTCTTAGTGACCTGGATAACCACGATAGTGTGGTCAGCTCACCTAGAGCCAGACATCCTGGAGTGCAGAGTCAAGTAGGCCTTAGGAAATATTACTATGAACAAAGCTAGTGGAGGTGATGAAATTCCAGCTGAGCTATTTCAAATCCTAAAAGATGATGCTGTTAGAGTATTGCACTCAATGTCAGCAAATTCGGAAAACCCAGCAGTGGCCACAGGACTGGAAAAAGTTAGTTTTCACCCCAATCCCAAAGAAGGGTAGTGCCAAAGAATGTACAGACCACTGGACAATTGTGTTCACTTCCCATGCTGGTAAGCTTATGTTCGAAATCCTTCACGTTAGGCTTTAGCAGTACTTGAACCAAGAACTTTCAGATATAAAAGCTGGATTTAGAAAAGGCAGAGGTACCAGCGGTCAAATTGCCAACATTCACTGGATCATACAGAAAGCAAGTCAATTCCAGAAAAACATCTACTTCTGCTTCATGGACTGCGTGAAAGCCTTTGATTGTGTGGATCACAACAAACTGTGGAAAATTCTTTAAGAGATGGGAATACCAAACCATTTTACCTGTCTCCTGAGAAATCTGTATGTGGATCAAGAAGCAACACTTAGAACTGGACACGGAACAACTGACTGGTTCAAAACTGGGAAAGGAGTACAGCAAGGCTGTATATTCTCACCCTGTTTATTTAACTTATATGCAGAGTACATCATGCAAAATGCCGGGCTGGACAAGTTACAAGCTGGAATCAAGACTCCCAGGAGAAATGTCAACCACCTCAGATATGCAGATGATACCACTCTAATGGCAGAAAATGAAGAGGAACTAAAGAACCTCTTGATGAGGGTGAAAGAGGAGAGTGAAAAAGCTGGCTTAAAACTCAACATTCAAAAAACTAAGATCATGGCATCTGGTCCCATCACTTCACACCAAATAGAAGGGAAAAAGTGGAAGCAGTGACAGATTTTCTCTTCTTGGGCTCCAAAATCACTGCAGATAGTGACTGTAGCCATGAAATTAGAAGATGCTTGCTTCTTGGAAGGAAAGCTATGACAACACCAGAGAGTATATTTAAAAGTAAAGACATCGCTTTGCTGACAAAGGTCCATATAGTCAAAGCTATGGTTTTTCCAGTAGTCATGTATGGATGTAAGAGCTGGACCATAAAGAAGGCTGAGCACTGAAGAATTAATGCTTTTGAACCTTGGTGCTGGGGAAGACTCTTGAGAGTTCCTTGGACAGCAAAGAGATCAAACCAGTCAATCCTAAAGGAAATCAATCCTGAATACTCATTGAAAAGACTGATGCTGAAGCTGAAGCTCCAATACTTTGGCCACCTGATGCGCTGAGCCAATTCATTGGAAAAGCCTCTGATGCTGGGAAAGATTGAAGGCAAAAGGAGAAGGGAGCAGCAGAGGATGAGATGGTTAGATAGCATCACTGACTCAATGGATCTAAGTTTGAGCAAACTCAGGAGATGGTGAAGAATAGGGAAGCCTGGCATGCTGCCATGGGTTCCAAAGAGTCAGACTTGACTTATTAACTAAACAACAATTATCAATTCTAAAAGACCCTTTGTTTGAACATGTAAGTTTCACTGTCCTATGTAATGTACATATTACAAGTAAATACATAAACTTACTATATTTTCTGGTAATAGAAGTCATTCAAACAAAGGTTCTATAATCATATATTTTTGGGAAAACCTATGTTTAACTTAAAAAGATTTCCTTTTTTCAAGACTTAGCTTAGATTCTACAGAAGGTACAACTAAGGGAGCCCTAGGAGACAGGAGTAAGGGAGTTGGGGAGAACAAGTTAAGGGAGGAGAAAATGCTAATGCAAGGATGCATAGTTGAGGCTGCTGCTGTGGACAACACGGAAGCATAGAGTGTGCCTCAGGAATTGTGCACCCAAAGGATGGGAGGCTAGAGCATTTATTTTACAGTTACTATCCCCCATTAATTAAGAGTTGCTAACAATCTGTACTTCTACTCTACACTAAGGCACTGAAAAAGGGGATGCCCTCAGTGGGCTCCAGCAGTTTTGGAAAAAGCTGAAAAGAAAGCAGCATTTAAATGGGGATTCTGTCAGGGCTAGTCCCTCTGAGCTCACAGTGTCTGACCATCACACCCAAGGACCAATGTTATGTTACACTCCTAAGCCACCAAAGGCAACTACTATAAATTCTCTGAGTCCTTACTATGTCATTGTATACTGTGAAACTATATTCAAAATTCTCTTAAATGCTGACAACTTTTTATGAAGTTTTAAGGCTTACAATTAATATTTGCTCTACTAAAATTTTGAGGAAGGATTCAAATTTGTCTGTAAGCCTATAAACTCAAACTGTTTGCAAACTTCAATTTAATGTTTTCACTAACATTTAAGAGTCTCCAGATTCTCCAAGTCTGTTGATACTGAGACTAACATGATTAATAGTTAGTACATTTAAAATATAACCAAGACTAAATGTAACTGTACATAATTTTCATTTTCTTTAACAGATTTGCTGAAAAAGTACTCTATGTTTAATACTACAGAGAATAATAAAGTTAATGAGCAAGCACTGGCATCAAACAAAAGGGAGAAGACGTAATAAAATGTGGTATCTGTTCTCATAGAGATATAAACCTGACATATTCCCTATGGTTCACATAAGCCATTCCAGATCCAGAAGTTTTAAATCATGTATTTATTCAAGTTGTCAAACCCCAACTACTAGGTATAACACTATGTTGCATGTCTGGTGGTTACAAAGTTGAACAAAAAACATAGTTAGCCTTCAGTTACTAGAAAATTCCACTTTCCAGAATACCCATGAAGACTTATTTTTAAAATAAATTAATTTATTAGAAACAGAATGGGACAATCCCACGTTTTTTACAACAGCCCATTGTTTGTTTTTACACCATTCAAAATGATGCTATTTATGTTTTAAGTAGTATATTTTCAAAATAATTTATGATTTGTGTTGTAAAAGTCAAGAAAAGTTAAGCCTGACCAGTGAGCTGCATATGCAGAAAAGTATGGTGAAGCTCAGTTCCGAGGATTTTTTGTTGTTATTGCTACCTTTTAGTCATTATGTCAACTGGACTTAAAAGATGATCTTATTTAAAAGGATAATATTTCTTTATCAAAAGGTAAATCAAGAATGAAGAACTTCCTGAGGTCTGTGTCAAAGATCTACTCAACAAGAAATGCTTAAGTATTTAAGTTCAATCAATCAGTGCTTTTGAGTAATTAATAATTAGCCTTATAATGATTTTTATATACTGGCACTTGTGACAACTCAAAATCATTGTGATTAATAACCTATTTTCTTACTTATTTCTTACAGGCATCTATAAAAGGAGAGAGAGAGAGAGAAGGGGGGAGGGAAGGGAAGGGAAGAATTGCACAGAGAAATCTGGGCAATTCAAAAATTATATTTAGATGTTCTGCAGCCTAACCTGAAATTAATCATTAATAAACATTTTCTAGTCAGACTAAAATAATAAATGTAGAGAAGACATCAGTATTCATTTGTTTAAATACATCATTTTAAAATCAAGTTAAAGCTCTGCCAAATCTTTAAAGTCCCGTAATTGTCTCATAAAATTCTAAAATAAAGTTTGCATTAATAGGACTATTTATTATATTCTTTCTTTACATTTAAACTTTTAAAAACACTAAAAAACTAATTAATAATTCAAAACACAAGTGATGCCAACTTAAAGTTGTGAAACCAAATTCAGCATGAAAATCAATGAATCAAATTACTCTGAAACTTGGTCTTACTCTCAAGATTAAACTGTAATTATTGACTAAACTCACCTTCATAAGCCTATGCCACAACTAAAGAATATTCAATATAAGTTACTTCCAATGAAAAGACAGTAACTAGGAAAAAAATAGTACATTCATTAGTGAATTAAAAGACAGAGTTCCATGGACTATAAGAAGGAAAAAAAAAAGCTCATAGATGCAGAGAATTGACTGGTAGTTCCCAAGGGCAGGGGGTTGGGGAGTAGGCAAAATAGGCGAAGAAGGTCAAAAGGTGCAACCTTTCAGTTATTAAATAAATATGTCATCAGTTCAGTCAGTTCAGTTGCTCAGCTGTGTCTGACTCTTTGCGACCCCATGAATCGCAGCACGCCAGGCCTCCCTGTCATCACCAACTCCCGGAGTTCACCCAAACTCATGTGCATCGAGTTGGTGATGCCATCCAGCCATCTCATGCTCTGTCATCCCCTTCTCCTCCTGCCCCCAATCCCTCCCAGCATCAGAGTCTTTTCCAATGAGTCAGCTCTTCGCATGAGGTGGCCAAAGTACTGGAGTTTCAGCATCAGCATCAGTCCTTCCAATGAACACCCAGGACTGATCTCCTTTAGGATGGACTGGTTGGATCTCCTTGCAGTCCAAGGGACTCAAGAGTCTTCTCCAACACCACAGTTCAAAAGCATCAATTCTTCAGCGCTCAGCTTTCTTCACAGTCCAACTCTCACATCCATACACGACCACTGGGAAAACCACAGCCTTGACTAGACGGACCTTTGTTGGCAAAGTAATATCTCTGCTTCTTAATATGCTATCTAGGTTGGTCATAACTCTCCTTCCAAGGAGTAAGCATCTTTTAATTTCATGGCTGCAATCACCATCTGCAGTGATTTTAGAGCCCCCCAAAATAAAGTCTGACACTGTTTCCACTGTTTCCCCATCTATTTCCCATGAAGTGATGGGAACCAGATGCCATGATCTTCGTTTTCTGAATGTTGAGCTTTAAGCCAACTTTTTCACTCTCCTCTTTCACTTTCATCAAGAGGCTTTTTAGTTTCTCTTCACTTTCTGCCATAAGGGTGGTGTTATTTGCATATCTGAGGTTATTGATATTTCTCCCGGCAATCTTGATTCCAGCTTGATATTTGAAAAAAAAAAAAGAATTTCATTTTTAGTAATTTTGAGATTAGTTTAAGATATTATTACTTTGATAGCAACGATCTTTGTAAGAACCAAGAATAAGAAGCTAAAAAGTCATTTCTTTTTGCTCTTACTCAATAACCTCAAGAACAGCTAGATTATAGGTCCAAACTTGAGTGAACCAATGGAGTCTCTACACTGTCTCTTTAGAATGGATACTATTCCTTCTTTCTGAATTAACTTCTCTCATGCCATCTAGAATAGAAAATTTCTTTCTTTCAAAACATAAAAGAATTCCCATATTCTTCAAGAGGGTTTACCTCCCTCCCACTAGATCTTCCATGGTGGCTCAAATAGCAAAGAGTCTGCCTGCAAGGCGGGAGACCTGGGTTCAATTCCCAGGTTGGGAAGATCCCCTGGAGAAGGGAATGGCTACCCACTCCGGTGTTCTTGCCTGGAGAATTCCATGGACAGAGGAGCCAGGCTACAGTTCATGGGATCGCAAAGAGTAGGTCACGACGGACGGTTAACAGAATAAATGAAGTAAGCCGAAAAACTCACGACCAGGTGGAAACAAGTTCAGCAGTCATTCCAAGACATTAAAAAAAAGTGATCAGGAACAGATTATTTACAAACATAGTTAAACTACACACAGACCAGCTTTCTCAGTATTCTTGAGCATTTTATATAGTAGCAAACCTAAAGATGACACAAAAACATCTAAGATGTTGGATGTTGACGTGTTCCTGAGAATCAAACGAACCACCTGAAAAACTTGCATATACACCTAACATGCTGCTTCCAGTCATTTCTCGGATAAGGGGGAAATCCAATATTCTAATGTGTTAAAAAGGTTGGATCTTTCATATACAATGTTATTAACAGAATATAAGAAGCAAAGGGGGCCAAAAAAAAAAAAAAAAAAAAAAGAACAAAAGCTTCAGCAATCCTAATACTGAAGAAGAAACACACTATAGAACAGTCTAGATAGAAATTCCAGGAACCATTCAATCTTCAATACCCCTAAATGCATTCAAGTGGTAGTTACAATTACACCTTTTATTTTTAAAAGTATGTATTTAACACAAATAATGCTTTCTATATGTCAGATACTGTTTAAGTACCTTACAAATATTAACTCATTTAATTCTAACACCAATCCATTTTGACAGATATTTTACTTTACAGAAAAGGAAACTGAAGTACAGAAAGATTAAGTAACCCTCTCAAAGGTACACATCAAATCTGGCAGTCAAGTGCCAAAGTCCATGCTCCTCACTACTGTACCACCTTGCTTCCCATAATGAGTTTCTAATTTATGAACTTTCATGGATATGAACAAAGCTTTGCACTAAAGCAAAGTACACTGACTCTACTAGCCACAAACAAATGGTCTTTTGTCAGTCAAATGCAATTACTTAGTCTCTGGGTGGTGGTGATTTAGCCTCTCCAACTGCATTATTTGTTAGATTCCTGGCAGCAATTTCAACTCTGGCTGCACAATGGTTTCACCTAGACGTTTCATTTGATTGGTCTGAAATGGGAACTGGTCATTTATTTTACTGCTCCCCAGAAGAATCCACTGTGCAGTCATGGCTTAAAACCAAGGGTTTACAGCAAGACTGTAAACTCAAAAGCCTGGTGAAAAAATATATAGAGCAACTGAGGCTTGGGGCAAACTGAAAAGCCAAATTTAATTCAAAAACAAAACACTGCATGGATAAAAGTTTACATTTATAAATATAATTTGACCCATGGTGCATTTTCTGTTTCTTACTGCAAACATATTTATGATGAAAAGTTAATTCAAACTGTAAAACTCTGAATACACCCTATACAAGAGATGGAAAGAATCAAGAAAAGTTAGAATCAGTGTCTGTTATTCCCCTGTGAAACAACTTTACCTAAATGCATATCACCACACAGATCTCGTTTAGTGTAAACAAAGGACTTATGGAGAATCTTCTGGGACTTAATTTTTAATGTAACTGGGAATAGGAATTTCCATATAAATAGAGGAATTTCTGTATAAATAAGTAATACTCAGATGTCCCTGTAAAGGCATGGGGTCCTAAAATAACTTGTGCAATAAGCATCAGTGATTCTACACATAAAGCACAATAAATGAGTACAGTTTACATCAGTGGTTCTCAGATGTTTAGATTTTAAAACCAGCACAAACTTCACCTCAAAAATTTAGGAAGTGAATATTGGGGTTGAAAAATTTTGTGTGTGAAGTTAGAGTATATAAATAAATACAAAGACATATACAAAATTATTATCATACCAACACACACAGAGACACTTACACCACACACAACATCCTTATTAGTTCACATTTTTTGAGAAAATGTTTTTTTACGTATACTCACTACTGACAGTTTTAATTTAAAAAGTGGACTGATGTTAATAATGATAATATGGATCATTTCAAAAGGCTAGATTAATCTAATATACTCATTTAAGATATGACCATAAATTCATTACAAAAATTTTGTACTGAAAATTAAAATTTAAAAATTATGAATATAAAAAGACTAGATTCAAACCACATGGATATATTCTATATCAGCTTCCTTCTTTTGTGTGTGTGCCTTAAATCTACAAGGCAAGGTGCTAGATACTAGGGACACAAAGATAAAAAGGTAGACTCCTACTCAAGGAACTAAATTTAGTGGGAGAGACAGATAACTGAACTGGTAAGTGATAACTATTGGCTTCCCAAGTGGTTTAGTGGTAAAGAATCCACCTGCCAATGCAAGGAGATGCAGGAGACGTGGGTTTGATCCCTGGGTTGGGAAGATTCCCCTGGAGGAGGAAATGGCAACCTGCTCCAGTATTCTTACCCAGGAAATCCCATGGACAGAGGGATCGCTACAGTCCATGGGGTCGCAAAAGAGTTGGACACAACTGAGCACGCATGCAAGTGATAATTACAATAAAGGAAAGGTAATAGTATCTTGGGAGCATAAAGGAGCATACTTACTTATGTAAAACCAGTAAGATACTACTGGTATCTTCCAAGAGTCTATCCTCCGTTATACATTATCATCACTCCATTGGCCTGTTCATCTGCCCTCAAAACTTTAACAGAGGGCTTCCAATCCTTTACTACCAAGGGATACATCTGAATTAAATCATTACTATTACCATATGACAAGCCAATATGCCTATCTACTCTTTTCTCCATGCCTCCATCTCAACACACACATTTCTAAACTGGCTGGAAATGGCTATTTATATTTTTCCAGGCAAGAAATCTTGGCATCATCATTGACTCTTCCCTTTACTTTCACTAAAACTGTTCACTCTGACTTTCAAAAAGTATTTGACTTATCTTTCTCTATTTTCATGAACACTACTTTTACTTATACTATTAACCTTTAAAAAATAGATTGGTGTAAGTCTCCTAGCTGATTTACTTTCATCTAGATTCCTTCCTACTTCAATCTATTGTACTTTAGCTAGTGTTCAACTCCTTTGCCCACTGTATAATCTACAGTTTTAAAATAATACAGATGCCTGTGCTCCACAAAGTTCCACAGGCAATACTAATGTAGAATCAAGGTTGATACCCCCTGCATCTGTTGTTACATTTTTTCCCCCAAAATCAAAGGATCTATACCAATACTGTTGATTTTTACTGTATCTTTTAAAATGTAAAAATTTCCTAAAAAGATACCTTACTACAAGGTGACTAAAAATAACAAAATCAAATAGTTACTATGTGTCCCTCACTGAGTTTATCCATGTTCCTTTTATCTTCCAGTGTTACTGATTACTATATTTTTTTCATTTTTCTTTCCCTGCTAGAAATGCAGTTCAAACTCTCCTAGCGCAACTAGGAGACTCTCCGTTCTGTGGACAGTTTTCAACTTACTCATTTGGTGACTGAGCAAAGATTCCATCCATCACTAAAAAACAGGACTTTCTGATTCTGTATCAGAATCAGAAAAGAATACATAAAGAAAAAAAGAGTTAAATGTCACTTGATTTTAAAAAAAAAAGTAAAACAAAGGGAATCTGTTAAAGTGTCTTGGGGTCAAAGAGTTAGTCAGTAATTTAAAGCAGTATTGAAACCCCCAAAGGAGAAAAAAATTAGGAAAGTGCCACTAAAAACACAGTCTGTTATTATAATTTTAAAAGTAATTTAAAAACTTTGTTTCATGAAAAAACGCTAACAATACATTTATTCTTTCACTTTTAGACCTTTTGATTTTAGTTTAAAATTATTTCTAATTGAAAGGTTTTTCCCTTCCCTCTATAATTCTCTTGTTTTAGCTGTATGCTAAGGAAAAATCAATCACAAATGAGCAGCTTATCCTAAACTGCTGTTGCAGTACCCTTTGTCTTAAACAAGGAGAATAATTTGAATAATCAATAAGAATTGAACATCTATACTAGGCTATTTAGTAGCTGACTCTTAAAATGTTGCTCAGAGCTGTTAACCTTTGTAACACAATTTTTTTCCTGACTTAGTCTACAAAATCAACCTATTCTGTGTTCTTCTTTTCTGTTTCAGTATCAGTAACCTATCCTATTTATTCTAACTACTTTTAAAATATTATCACTGCTACTAGTAACACTGATTTTTTTAAATGTAGAAAAGTATAATAAAGATCACCCATTAACCTATGTTTTGAGAATATCACTGTTAACAGGTTAACATGCATTTTAATTTTTTTCTGACTGATAATCTGCACGGGTCTATGTGACAAACTGTTTTAACCTGTTTTGGCATGCAGAAAAAGTAAATTCAGAGACAATTAAATTGATGAAAACTGCTAAAGACATTCACAAAATAGGTTAAAAAAATAAAGGTTTCCATTTTTATAAACCCAATCCTTTATCTATAAATGACTGACACCAGAAACACTCCTTCTCATCTCCATTGCTAAACATTTCCTGACCATTTCCTTTTGGTAACTACTTCAGATATAAGCACTGCCTGGAATACTGACCTTTATCTCCAATTCTCACTTTACTCTTATACAAATAGGCAAAGGATCTCTAAGTGCTGACAGAGGACAGGCAGTAAAATGGAGTAGAGAGAGGAAAAGTGTTAAAAGAGTGCATTAAACTTAACTGCTAGGCTTCACAATCTTATCCACGACCCCCAACCCCAAGCCTGCTCATTGCCACAACAAGCATCCGTTTGCACAAATGCACTGGGAAAGGTGGAGAGAAACTTTTTTCTACCAACCTTATTTTCTATATTATTCCTGCTTCATTTTCAATTCCACTATCAAAGATAAGGAAAGGGAAAACTGTATTATCCAACACTATACTCATTATCCAGGTCTCACTCCTGTCTTTTACTAGCTAGTGAATGTTTTTGCCTCTTCCTTCATTCTATCCCAATTTATTTTCTTCTCTGCTGTCACTCCAGAAGAAACCCACGCTTCACATAGCTCTAACTCAGCAAATCATACTTATTATTCCAGGGACTGCCCCATTCTCATCAATTTACATCCTTTTACCCAACACAAATTCTAGGGCTACTTCCTGCTTCTCATTTTCCCTCCCACTCCAAGAACATCTGGAGACACCATTAGGCTTTGAACTGGGGGAGGTGGGGGTGGGCATTAATCTCATAAAATCTGTTAGAATCTCATAAAATATGTTTGGTGCTAATGATGAACTATCCAAATTTCAAGCAAGTTATTTTACTAGTTTTAGGACTCAGCTCACTCATGTGTAAAAACGAGGGAAGTCATTTAGATTATCACTTGAGAATCTGGCTGACAAATTTCCAAGCACCATTGACAGGGGTTCTGAAACTGTACATCTGAGGTGGAATGGAGTGATTTTCTAAAAGACACCCATATGAGTTTACTGTTTATTCATGTTTGGGAATCACTAAAGTTCCTTCTATTTTAACATTCAAAGATTCTATGCTGGAATTTTCACTGTATTTTCTGATAGGAATATTGTTATAAAAGGAGTACAGTTTCCATAATTACTGGTATTACAGTACAGGCATGTTACTGATTAAATAGGCCTTTGTAACCTGACCCAGCACTATTTGTACTATTATTTTATAACCAGAGAAGACCTGCAAATGACACTTTAATGACAGTAAGACCTCAAAGTAAAGCATTAAATTAATAAAGCACTAATTCTTTGCTATTATTAAATGAAAAATCAGACTTTTTCAGGTGGTGCTTTTACAGATTTTTGTCAAATCACAATTCTTACCTACATGTCAGAAATAAAGATAGAAAGGGCATGCTTTTTAGGACCTTTTACTTTGCTAGTTCACTGATGGGGCTTTGTATATCATTAAAACCCAGAGAAGTCTAGATCATTGGTGGAATTCAGGGCATTAAAACACCTCAAGAACAGTCTCATTCATATGCTTACAGACTGTCAGGACTTTACCTGCCCTACATGTATCTATCCTAGCTCTGGTAACTTCCAAATACTAATTCTCGTTATAAACAAGCGTTCCCTTGGTTAATATTCAGGCTTAAACACATGCTTCAACATGCAGGAACTAAGAATAAACAGCAGACACGATGATACCTAATTTTTGAATGAATTAATAATGAATAATCAAATTATTATAAAAAGGTAAAAATGGAAATTGAATTATATGCTATCCATTTTTTTCTTTAAAAAGAGATACTTAAGTTTGTACAAAATACACGATAAAGTGTGTCCATTTATTTCCTCATTTTTCCAAACAACACAAGAACCTACTGAATGCCATTATGTAAGTGCATTCTCTGAATATCAAGAATGATGCAATCGTTGCTATAGTAACTACTCATTATTGAATAAATTGTGGGTTGGGGTTAAAGCATTCTTGAAAAAAATTTCAATGTCTCAATATGCCTGATAAGTCTCTATTGCTAACTGTTAAACAATAACTATAGGTTATTTTTTAGGATTACTATTTAAGCAGCTATTAAAAAATAGAGCCTTGAGTTTTCAAGGGGAAAAAAACTTTAAAGTTTGAAAAATGAAACACATCACCTACATTCAAAAGAACAAAAGATACTTAGTTTTACTCTTCCAGAGTAATTGAAAAGTGTTTGTAACTCAAAAGTAACATTATCTTAGCTATCTGTTCCTTCCCACTGTCATAATTTTGCTTTTAATCCAAGCTTAACTAAGTATAAGACAACCACTAGAAGACTGCCGACTTCTCAATGTGCAATTAAGCTAAAGCCAGAAGAAAGCAAGAAAAAAATTATCCCTCGTTTTGATCTTTAGAAGAAATGTCTCCTGAGCACATGAAAAAACTGGGAATTTTCACTGTCAGTTTCTTATAAAATAGTTCTGTAAAAAAGCTTGTATTTTAAAACACCAAATATAACTGTAGATCCCAACTATAAACAGTTATCAGGCCCAAGCAAAAGCTACTATGGCTTCTCCTTTGCTCAAGATCTTCCATAAGAGGGGTTCCCAGCGATGGCTGTTTCGCGGAGTGCCCTTAGGAGGCTTAGTCGTTACATACTGTTCATATCTAAAGAATATTTTAAGAATCTGCCCCAGATCTCTTTCTCTCCCGCCTAAATAAACACTAAGATCCAGCATTTAAAGAACGGGATGGGAGGGGGGCGCCGCGGCCGGGGGTGGCAAGGATGGAGCCCCTCCCCCTTAGGTGAAGTCCAGTCAGCTAAAAGGCCTGCTGACTTCGCAGCCCTGGAAGCCAATGCGAGGAAGCTCCGGCCCGGGCTAAACCCGCAGGAATGAGGTAGTAAGAAGGGGGTCAAACGCGGTAACAAATCAAACAGGCTGATCAAAGCGCAGAGTGGTCAACTCGCGCTTCTTCCAGTTCATCTTTCTGGAATGATTTCTACCTGACTTCGTGTTTGAGCTTCTAGTCTCTCGTAACGATAGACCGCCACCTCCTGTGTGAGGGTCTGGGTTCTTGTGTGTGGTGACAACAATCTCAGCACCCAGGCTGGGGACAGGGGAGGGGAGAGGTGAGGACTCGGCTCCTCCACAGGCCTGGAACTCTCCTGAAGGGCCCTCGAGGAAAAGGGGGCGGGAGGAGGCCGCCTGAAGCCGAACCGAGGGCTCGACCGAGAAGGGGGCGTCCTGGCCTGGGCGAGCGGCCCTGGCAGGGGCTGACGTGCAGCTCCTTCAGGTTGTAATGGTGGCCCCTTGGGGGAGGGGAGAGGTTGACAAGGGGCCGGGGGCGACGAGGCCGCCCCTTCCCCCCGCTCCGTTCGCTGTTTACCTTCCCGGTACTTCTTGCGGAGCCGCCGGTGGACGCTCTTTACCACCCCGGAGAGCTTCTCTTGCTCCAGCTTCCTCTCCTGCTCCCTAGGCGGCGGAGTGCTCGCGGGTCCGGCCCCGTGCTCGCGAGCAGCGCTTCGGCCGCCGGGCCCCGGCTCCATATCGCTGCTGCCGCCGCCGCCGCCGCCCCTCGGGCCCCCGCAGACGCCCGCCTGACGGAGGAGGTGGGGAAGGAGGAGGCAGCAGCGGAGGCAGCAGCGGGAGGAGGCAGAGGAGTCCGAGGGGCTGCCTAGGAGGTGGCCACTTACTCAAGCGCACAAGCTGATTGGTGGACTCTGGAGGGCTGGGCGGAAACGGAAAAGGCCAAAGGCCAATAGACGGAGAGCGCTAGGCCGCACCCGCTTGTTTGGGAAGGCGAGCAGCTGAAGGAGGCGGGGCTTGCAGGCTGAGGTTGCTGAGACAGTGCGAGCTCTAGGCCAGACAGCTCCTCTCCCTTCCCCGCCGCTCCAGGGATCCTGTGCGCAGGCGCTGTGATGAGGCCACGGGAGACGCGCTGCAAGCCATGCGCTTGCGCGACTGAGTTTGCTTAGGTTGGGCATCTTTGCTACCGCCCAGCTTTCTCACGTCTTCTAGCCATTTCCCCTCCTGAGAGTTACATTCTGGTGTGATGCAGTCAAGGTCCTCTATCTGAGCCTCAGCTTCACCTTGTCAGTTGTAGGTTCTCTTTAGCTGCGTGGCCCCGAGAAGCGTTTAGATGACTTGGGAGCACGAGAATTTTACATTTTAAGGAACCCAGGCATGGATGCTTTGGTGGGCACAAAACGAGGTCTGGCTACCAAGTGTGTGCGTCCTGAGTTGTGCCCGGCTCCTTGCAGCCCTATGGACTATAGCCCGTCAGGCTCCTCTGTCCATGGAATTTTCCAGGCAAGAATGCTGGAATGCCATTTCCTACCTCAGGGGATCTTCCCGACCCAGGGATCGAACCTAAGTCTTTGGTATCCGGCAGGCGTATTCTTTACCACTGTGCTACCTGGGAAGCCCAAGCACTGTTTAATTCAAGAGCCAACCGTGAATGATGCCTCTAGTGCTAGGGTTGGGCAGAAAATCATGGGAACTGGGGAAAGGAGAGGGGCAATAAAAAGCGATATAAGATGGAAGAGGGGAAAGGAAAGCTAGAGAATCCATAACAGATGCCCTTGAGAAGTCTGTGGTGGCCTGGGTGTCCGAGAAAGCCTGCCTTGGTCTAATTTGCATCAGAACTCTGAGCACTTTTAATGTTGGCATGGGTAGCTTGCCGCCTTTTAAATGGTTAGGTTAATCTAAGCAGAGTGCTAAGTGGATTTGGCCACCTGTTCTACCTCCCTCCTCTTCACTCTTCTCATGGGAAGCTTATGGGGAATATGGTTATTGACTCTGTCCTAGAAAGGAGGAACACTGCTTGAGAGAGAGAGCATTAGCTTTCAAGTGGTACTGAGGGTGCTGGAGTTTCAGAGATTCAACCAGCTGAGGGCCCTTAATGAACTGTGTTAGGCTGTAGTGTTCCCACCCCATCCACCGCACTGCAGTTGTTGGTTACGTGATGTTTGGAAATTGTTGCAATAACAATCTGATCAGTAATTTTATAAATATAAATGAGGCCTGCATTGTGTAACCATTTTGTATGCCACCTTCTGAATAATGAAGATCTTGAAAAAGGTAGCATTATACAGTCTCCAGAACATAGGAGGAGCGAGAGTGTGGAAGTGAAGGGAGAAGACAGGTGAAATTTAAGATGAAAGATATGTCCCTACCCTTAGTGAAGAAGCAGATCAAACACAGATAAATTTCATAAGAACTAAGTGTAGTTATAAGGAGAAATTACACAGACATGCCTAATAAGATGAGAATGTGTGCATGCTAAGTTGATTCAGTTGTGTCAGAGTCTTTGATTTGAGAACCTGAGGACCATAGCCCACCAGGCTTCTCTGTCCATGGGATTCTCCAGGCAAGAATAGTGAAGTGGGTTGTCATGCCCTTCTCCAAATAAAATGAGAATATGGGATCTTATTTGGGGTGGGAGTAGATTTCATTTGTGAAAAAGAGGAACTTGAAAAGACAACATTGTTTCGCTCTTTCCATATTTTAATATTTATTGAAGGCAAAAAGAGGTGCAAATATTTGAAAGTTATAATCATAGTAAAGAGAGCATTAAATTTCATTTGTACTGAATTGGCTTCCCTGGTGGCTCAGACCACAAAGAATCTTCCTGCAATGCAGGAGACCCAGATTCAATCCCTGGGTTGGTTCAATGCCTTCTACCCCGGAGAAGGGAATGGCAACCCACTCCAGTATTCTTGCCTGTAAAATTCCATGGACAGAGGAGCCTGGCGGGCTACAATTCATGGGGTCGCCAAGAGTTGGACATGAGTGAGCAACTAACACACACACAATCATAAAGAGAGTATTAAATTTCATTTGTACTGAATTGTAGTTAAAAGAATTTTTCCCTCCATGCTACTACTAGCACATGAATTTTTGTGTATGTATGTGCACTCAGTTGTGTCTGACTCTTTGCGACCTCATGGACTGTAGAGAGTCAAACACGACTAAGTGACTGAATTGAACTGAGTATAGAAAAATATCCTTGGCAAGAAAAATAACTTGTTTTCTTTGTTCAGTTCAGTTCAGTTGCTCAGTCATGTCCGACTCTTTGCGACCCCATGGACTGCAGCACACCAGGCCTACGTGTCCATCACCAACTCCCCGAGTTTACTTAAACTCATGTCCAGTGAGTTGGTGATGCCATCCAACCATCTCATCCTCTGTCATCCCCTTCTCCTCCTGCCTTCAATCTTTCCCAGCATCAGGGTCTTTTCCAATGAGTCAGTTCTTCACATCAGGTGGCTATAGTATTGGAGTTTCAGCTTCAACATCAGTCCTTCCAATGAACACCCAGGACTGATCTCCTTTAGGATGGACTGGTTGGATCTCCTTTCAGTCCAAGGGACTCTCAAGAGTCTTCTCCAACATCACAGTTCAAAAGCATCAATTCTTCGGCACTCAGCTTTCTTTACAATCCCACTCACATCCATACATGACTACTGGAAAAACCATAGCCTTGACTAGATGGACCTTTGTTGGCAAAGGAATGTTTATGCTTTTTAATATGCTGTTTAGGTTGGTCATAACTTTCTTTCCAAGGAATAAGTGTCTTTTAATTTTATGGCTGCAGTCACCATCTGCAGTGATTTTGGAGCCCCCCAAAATAAAGGGAATTCTCTTGCCTTGAGAACCCCATGAACAGTATGTCTTCTTTGTAAGGAAACTAAATTCCCATAGACAATGAGAAGAGTCAACATGTAAAAATAAAGTGCATTCTATTTTCAGTATGAATTCAAAACATATTAATTGATGATGAAAAGTAAACTTGTAAAATTCGCATCAAAATCTGGGTGGTGGCACTGAGCTAGCAAAGAGAAAGATTCTGGGCATACTTTGCAAAAGTGTTGTACTTTTCATTGCTACATTTATTGAGTTTTCCTATAGGAGGGAGAAGGTTACACAATGGAAATTAGGGTTCTTGAAAGCATTAATCCTTGGTATTTTTTATTCCTCTTTGACCCTCTTTATCATTAAAATCTTAAAAGCAATTAGGTTTTAATATATAATAGAAGAATTCATATTAAATTTATATTTATAAAATACACAATGGTGTACAATAGTGCAAAAGACTTGTTATTATTGAAGAAAGAGATATTCCAAGCTGGGCAAATATTCAGCTCATGGCTATTTAGAAATAGAATTTTCAGCAGTTCAGTTAAAATAAGGACAAGAAAAATAAAAAGCTGTATTATTAAAAATATTTATATCTTATTTTTATAGCTTTTACCTATTAATATAAAAATATCCCTGAAGTTTAAGTACTTTTCTTCTAGTAATTCAAGCTTTCAAAATGTAGATGTATCATTAATTTGGCACATTTAGAGAAACTGTTGAAAAGCTTTTGCTTTTCATATCTCATTTCAAATTATAGAAACTTTTTTTTTGGAAAATGTATTTAATGTTTTTGATAGAAACAAACATAGCTGAGAATTGGCAAGAAAAAAAAATTTCAGTGGTGTGTTTTCCTTCAGCATGACAGATCATAACTTTAGATTTCTTTCTATTTATTGAAAATAAAATTATTTTCTTTAAATATTTGTTTATAGTTACTGGTACAATGTCCTCCCTGTAATTAACATATCTACCAACATAAAAATCTTTAAAATAACACAGATTGACTGTCTTTCCAGAGTTAATATGTAGAATGTGTTGACTAGTATTAATTACAGCAAGTGGTAACCATTAACTATTGCCTCACAACTGCAACTATAAAGTTCACAATATTTTTGTGAGATACTAATTATAAAGTTCGTTTAATTACCACAGCAAGGCTAATGTAGGAGGAGATTTGCCTAGGAAATGGGAAGTATTCTTCCAGGTGATGGATGTTGTCCTTAGAGTAGGACTGAGAGATTTTCTGAATCTTGATTCCATCTTTACGTTAACTAACAGAGCAAGGTGCTTGATTTTCTGAGCCTTATTTTTTCTCCTTTTAATGTAAATGAAGATGTTGGATTAGACTAGTGTTTTCCAAGTTTTTGTGTTCACCATGACTCATAATAAAAAACGCATCTTACATCAGGGCTTGGGATATATGTATGTACATATATCCCATATATATATACACACACATATCCCAAGTCCTGATGTAAAATGTGTGTATATTAATATACACTGTATATACAAATATAAATATATATTATACATATGTATAAGTATATCTATATTGTACATATACATATATAGAGACACACATATGTAATTAGGACAAATGTTTTATCACCAGACAGTACTTACCTTCCCTAAGTGCAATCCATGGTGATATTTACAATTCTATTTTAATTTTTAAAACTTTGGAGCATACTCCATTGATTTTTATAGTGTTTTAATGAGTCATGGCTTAAAATTTGGAAAACACTGGCAATTTAAAAGATCCCTTTCAACGCAAAACCACTGTAATTCTATGACTCACACTGATTTTAAGAATGCTTTGTGAGATGTACCTTGCCATGTTGAGGCTACTCAGTGCCTTTTAAACATCATTTTTATGTCTGTGGAATTTCCACTATTATGAATGCAGGCCCAAATAAATGACTAGATTCTGCTAATCATATTCTCTGGAATGAGCTGTCTGTTCAGAAAACAGCAGAACGATGAAGCAGAAGCTACAGGGAAACTTTGGATTTTTTGAGGGAGACTGTGCTTGTGTGGGTCTTTTAGGATAATAGCAACCAAAGCCCTATCTTCTACTGTCCAACATTTGCCTTTTAAGGCAAAAAACAGCGAGGTGAGAGCTAACACATTAGTAGCTGACAGTGAGATCTGACCTAGCACATTAGTTGCTGGGTCTGACTTAGGTGTAGATCCAGGCTGGGTGGTCTGGAAGTCTTCCTCACTGGTCCTTCTGGAGACTGAGGGGACCACTGACATCCTTTAAGAAGTACCTTATCTATTTGAACAGCTGGAGTGAGCCCTGTTTTTTGTATAGAAATGTCTAGTGAAGAAACATCTCAGAAGAGAATCAGTTGACCTGAAGGCAGTTTTCACTAGCCTTCACTGTGACTTTTGGTGATCTGTTCTCTACTGGGTTCCTCACCTTCCTCTACTGCCAGTGATGGTGACTTGTTCTTACTTCACAATTGTCTGAATAAAAGAAAATCATAAACTGAAAATGTTTTGAATGGTTAAAGAATTACAAAAGCAAATAAATGTGATAGGTATCATTTGTTTTTAAGGGACTTGATAAAATTTTCCTGGATGCTAGAAGCTAGATTTAGACTTTCTTTTATTGAATGTGCATCAGTCTCTCTTTAGATTTTAATAGCTTGTCACTGAATCATCTTTTGTTTTTCTTTTCCTAAAGAAAAGATCTTTAGAAAACACAGATCTCATCCATAGATCTCGTACACAGATCTCATACTAGATCTGAAATTACAAGATGTTATATGTCAAAGAAGGAAGCAACCACAATACATTTCCCAAAGTCAACTGTTCAGTTCAGTTCAGTTCAGTCGCTCAGTCCTGTCCAAGTCTTTGTGACCCCATGAATCGCAGCACGCCAGGCCTCCCTGTCCATCACCAACTCCCGGAGTTCATTCAGATTCACGTCCATCAAGTCAGTGATGCCATCCAGCCATCTCATCTTCGGTCTTCCCCTTCTCCTCCTGCCCCCAATCCCTCCCAGCATCAAAGTCTTTCCCAATGAGTCAACTCTTCACATGAGGTGGCCAAAGTACTGGAGTTTCAGCTTTAGCATCATTCTTTCCAAAGAAATCCCAGGGCTGATCTCCTTCAGAATAAATACAATTAGAATTTTTTTTTGCAAAGCCAGATCAAAAGTTCCAGCCATAAAATTTTAATAAAAATGATATTTCTAATTTACCTTTATTCTAAAACTGAACTTCAACAATTCTTTTATTCAGTAAAGATGTATTCAGCCACAGGTCAAAAGTCTCAGTATTGTTAAGGATGTCAATTTTCCCTAAATTGATGTAAAGATTCAAGGTAACCCCAATCAAAGTCTGAGCCATTCTTTTGGTAGAAACTGACAAGTGATTCTAAAGTTCATATGGGGGGAAAAAAAACAGCAAAAACCAGAAGATTCAAAACAACTTTGAAAATGGAGAACAAAGTTGGGGATCTCAAGACTTAGTATATGGCCAAAATAATCAAGAGTGTATATTGGCTTACAGAGAAACAAACAGATCAATGAAACAGGAAAGAACATTCAGAAATAGACAGATACATGTACAGATAACTGATTTTTCCACAAAGTTGCAAAGCTCACTTGGTGGAGAAAGGGTAGTGTTTTTGACAAATGTTACTGGCAAAATTGGACATCCATGTGCAAAACAGTGTCCTTCAATCCCTACCTCATACCATTTATAAAAAATTAACTCAAAATAGAATACAGAACTAATATAAAACCTAACACCAAAACTTTTATATAAAAATATTTATGACCTTGAATTGGGCTAATAATTGGCAAAAAGTTCATGGAAAAGTGCTCAATATCATTGGTCATTCAGTTCAGTTCAGTTGCTCAGTCATGTCCGACTCTTTGCCACCCTGTGGACTGCAGCATGCCAGGCCTCCCTGTCCATCACCAACTCCCAGAGTCTACCCAAACTGATGTCCATTGAGTCGGTGACGCCATCTAACCATCTCATCCTCTGTCATCCCCTTCTCCACCTGCCCTCAATCTTTCTCAGGGTCAGCATCTTTTCAAATGAGTCAGCTCTTTGCATCAGGTGGCCAAAATATTGGAGTTTCAGCTTCAACATCAGTCCTTCCAATGAACACCCAGGACTGATCTCCTTTAAGTGGACTGGTTGGATCTCCTTGCAGTTCAAGGGACTCTCAAGAGTCTTCTCCAACACCACACTTCAAAAGCATCAATTCTTCGGCACTCAGGTTTCTGTATAATCCAACTCTCACATCTATACATGACCACTGGAAAAACCATAGGTTTGACTAGATGGACCTTTGTTGGCAAAGTAATATCTCTGCTTTTTAATATGCAATCTAGGTTGGTTGTAATTTTCCTTCCAAAGAGTAAGCGTCTTTTAATTTCATGGCTGCAATCACCATCTGCAGTGATTTTGGGGCCCCCCAAAATAAAGTCAGCCCCTGTTTCCACTGTTTCCCCATTTATTTGACATGAAGTGATGGAACCAGATGCCATGATCTTCATTTTCTGAATGTTGAGATTTAAGCCAACTTTTTCACTCTCCTCTTTCACTTTCATCAAGAGGCTTTTTAGTTCCTCTTCACTTTCTGCCATAAGGGTGGTGTCATCTGCATATCTGAGGTAATTGATATTTCTCCCAGCAATCTTGATTGGTCATTAGGGGAAAGCAAATTAAAATCATGGAGCTACCGCTACACATCAGTGCTAATGACTAAATTTTAAAAGTTTGCCCATGCCAAGTATTGGCTTGAACATAGAGGAAGGAGAATTCTCACACAATGCAGGTGCAAATGTTAAATGATGTGATTACTTTGGGAAAAGGTTTGACACTCTCTTAAAAAACTATACATACACCTACCATATGATCCAGCCATACCACTCCTAAGTATTTATCCAAGAGAAATGAAAGCATATATCTTTATTAAGACATACATGAATGTTCACAGAAGCTTTATGTGCAAGAGTCCCAAATGAAACAAATGTCTCTCAACAGATGAATGGATAAACAAGGTATGATTTAGCCATACAATAGAATACTAGTCAGCAGTAAAAAGAAATAACTATTGATTCACACAGCACAAATTAATCTCCAAATAATAAAGCTGAGTGAAAGAAGCTAGAGAGAAAACAAAACATATTTTATGGTTTCACTTACATAGGAATCTAGAAAATGCAAACTATTCCATAGTGACAGAAAGTGGATCAGTAGTCACGATAGGAGGGATTTTGCTAAGTCACTTCAGTCGTGTCTGACTCTGTGTGACCCCATAGATAGCAGCCCACCAGGCTCCCCCGTCCCTGGGATCCTCCAGGCAAGAACACTGGAGTGGGTTGCCATTTCCTTCTCCAATGCATGAAAGTGAAAACTGAAAGTGAAGTCACTCAGTTGTGTCCAACTTAGCGACCCCATGGGCTGCAGCCTACCAGGCTCCTCCATCCATGGGATTTTCTAGGCAAGAGTACTGGAGTGGGGTGCCGTTGCCTTCTCTGATAGGAGGAATTAAAAGGGAGCATAAGAAACTTTTGAGGGTGATAGATATGTTTATTATCCTGATTTTGGTGGTAGTTTTATGAGTCTATACAGACATAAACATTTATCACACTATACACTTTAAATGCATGTTCTCTATTGTATATTCTGTTAAAAATAATATATTTGGCACCTATTATATGCCAGACATTCTGCTAGGTGTTTGTTGTGTCTTCAGTTGCAAAAAAAGAGAGAGATTGTATTTTCATAAAGTTTGCAGTTACTAGTTAGAGGATGGAAACACAGTGGAATTCTTATTTACGTACTATCTATAAAATAAAGCAAGTGGAAATTTGATACAAACTAGTTATTTATGTTGCTACCTAGATAAATTTAGTTTAAAAATAGAAAGGGCTTGGCATATCCATTAAATGAGAAGATATATAAAAGTGAAAGAGATATCAAATAATTCTTAAATATGTCTCTTAACAGTGCCCATGACTTTAAGATAGAAAATGACAGGCAGGGTTTTAAATTCATGATTTGGATTAATTCCTAGAAGTCAATAGTGATAGAGACTGGATTTTTGTGTTGAATTAAAATATGTGCTAGTTAATTTTAGGAGAATATGTTTTCCTAAATGGAAAAAGAAAGTTCCCATTAAAGTATCAGTCTAGTTAAAGATAACTAGTGGCAGACTCGGAGAAGGCAATGGCACCCCACTCCAGTGCTCTTGCCTGGAAAATTCCATGGATGGAGGAGCCTGGTAGGCTGCAGTCCATGGGGTCGCCAAGAGTCGGACACAACTGAGTGACTTCACTTTCACTTTTCACTTTCATGCATTGGAGAAGGAAATGGCAACCCACTCCAGTGTTCTTGCCTGGAGAATCCTAGGGACGGTGGAGCCTGGCGGGCTGCCATCTATGGGGTCGCACAGAGTCGGACACGACTGAAGTGACGTAGCAGCAGCAGCAGCAGTGGCAGACTAGTTGAAGAGAAGTATGATACATTTTTGTTTTACCCTTTCATTCACTTTACATGTTTTAGGAAAAGCATTAGATGGGGAAAATCTTTTGTTTGTTAATTATTTATCTAAGTTGATTTTAGCCTATAAAAAATTGGCATTTGAGGTTTATAAAACAGTCATAGTTAGTAATTAACTTTGCTCAATTGAAAAAAACCTACAGTCAGTGACATAGCACTTTGAAGTAGAGAAATTAAGCAAAGAAAAATTGTGAACTAGATAATTTAAAGCAATAGAGTTTAAATTGGACGCTTGGGGCTTTTATATGGTGATTTTATACTTTTCCTTTTCTTTCTTTTTTATTACGTTCCCACTCTATATCCTTTCCAGCCTTTGCATCTTAAAGATATCCCTAATTCCTATTTTCCTTTATTAAAAGATAAATACCATTAGAAGGAATATTTTGACCTTTTTAAAAAATAAATTAACCAGTCATCATACGATATGGATTTTGAGGATAAAGACTAAATGCTATGTGATGGAGAAGACAAAGGTGGGAAAGTGAATAATAGTGAAGCCATTTTGCTGTTATAATTTTAACCCATATCAAGAAAACAGGCAGTGATTCATTCCAAAATTTAATGATTTAAAATAGTATCAATAAATTTTTGCTCAAAATTCCAAAATTTAGGCAGGGCTGAGGGATGGTATCAAGCGGATAGCTCAACTACTGGGAGAAAACCCACTTCCAAGATGACCTCACACATGTTCCTGGCAAATTGGTGCTGTTTCACCTGGGGCTTCTCACAGCATCACAGGTTCAGGGTGCGAACGTGTGTGCTAAGTCATTTCAGTCATGTTTGTGATCCTATGGACTATAGCTTGCCAGGCTCCTCTGTCTATGGGATTTTCCAGGCAAGAATACTGGAGTGGGTTGCCATTACCTCCTCCAGGGGATCTTTCTAACTTAGGGATAGACCCGAGTCTCTTATGTCTCCTGCATCGGCAGGCGGGTTCTTTACCACTAGCCCCACTGGGAAGCACCAGGCTCAGGGTAGTTAGACTTAAAAGACACTTCCAGGCCTTCTTCAGGGTTGGTTGGTCTAATATAATCTTGAGTAGTTCTACATCTTCTCTGGATCATCGTTTAAGCTATCTTCTCTGCCTATAAGGCCTTCCCCATGCCTTTTTGCTAACCTATGTCTTATATTTCCTCCCATATCTTACACAAGAAGCACTCTCCTTTGTGAAACCTTTTCTAATTATTTCATATTGGTATGGTAAACCCTCCCTTTTGAAACCTGGTAGCTCTTATAACCTGTAATATTCATTTGTCATTGAAAATATACTGTCATATTATTTACTTTCCTATGGATAACATATTCTTTCTCCTCAACACACTGGATAGTTCTTGAAACCACAAACCAAGGTCCATATCTCTATATCACAGTGTCCACCATATGATATATACTAAATAAAGATTTGATAGCAAGGGCAGCTGAATACTGGGGTATCTTAGTTCTTAGTTCTTTCTAGGAGATATTATACTGCTCAAAGTGATGTAGTCTTGAACTTACATAGATGCTGTGTAAAAAATTCTATTTGATGAGATGTTTACTTTTGCTACTAAAGAATATTTTAAATTATTAGATATAATGAACTTGGATCATTTATTTTATTACATTTTTTAAAAATCCTTCTTTTTTCACTTCATGTCTCTTGGTCTTTCTCACTGATCCAAAGAAGCAATGGTTATTAGGATGTTCAGCATCAGTGAGGTAAGCCTGCTGCTGCTGCTGCTGCTAAGTCACTTCAGTCGTGTCCGACTATGCAACCCCATAGACGGCAGCCCATCAGGCTCCCCCATCCCTGGGATTCTCCAGGCAAGAACACTGGAGTGGGTTGCCATTTCCTTCTCCAATGCATGAAAGTGAAAAGTGAAAGTGAAGTCCCTCAGTCGTGTCCGACTCTTGGCGACCCCATGGACTGCAGCCCACCAGGCTCCTCCATCCATGGGATTTTCCAGGCAAGAGTACCAGAGCGGGGTGCCATCTCCTTCTCTGGAGGTAAGCCTAGAAAATACAAATATAAAACTAGTTAGCCTGCAAATAACAAGGAGAAATGTTTATTAACCCAATTGTCTTCAACTGGACAGAGGAATTTTAATAGGATACCTTTTCTGAACCACAGGCAAAGGTACAATCAAGCAGAGCTGTACTGATTTTGTCCTCTAGTAGTAGTAGTGAAGTTGCTCAGTCATGTCCTACTCTTTGCAACCCCATGGACTGTAGCCTGTAGACTGTATTCAGGCTCCTCCATCCATGGGATTTTCCAGGCAAGAATACTGGAGTGGCAAAAATACTCCCTTCTCCAGGAGATCTTCCCGACCCAGGGATTGAACCCGGTCTCCCGCATTGTAGGCAGACACTTTACCGTGTCCTCTACTGCTCCATATGTTTGTAACTGTTATGACTTGGAGAGTAAAAAATGTACCATTACAGTGAGGAAGAAAAACCAGTGAATATAAGAACTTGACAAAGAATAAGTTGGATCTATGAAACAATGAATTCAATCCAAAAAATGTCTTGGCTTATACATGTGTCAGCATCTTCAAAAGTAGTTTCTTTTCAGGACACTGCAGTGATTTCAGTTTGAAGAAGTTTCTGAACCTTTAACTCAAGGTAATGAGCCAGTTAATAGGAGACTGGGTTTTGTGTAGGAAGCAATTACCCCGATTGATAAGAAACTTGAGAAAATGAGCACAAGCTTTAATGAGATCGACAAAAAGGTCATGTGTCTGAGACTTGAGATGAAGTAAAAAGGAATAATGATGGGAGAAATCATTAAAGAGGACGGCATGAAAACCAGTGAAAATAAAGACGAGATATAATATCATTGGATCTACCTCTCTAAAAGGCCACAGAATTTATTTATTTAAAGATAAATCGATCTCTAGATATTTGGGAGAAAAGACTTCATGGTTCAGTTGTACCTTTGTCAATTATTTAGTTTTCATTCAACCCAGTATAGTGATAAAATAAGTATTAATAGAATAAATCATTCTATACTGATATATATTCTAGTTTATAGATGACTTTTGGAAAGAGCAGGTCATAAGTACTGCTTCCACTTCCTCTTGTCTCAGTCACTTCTCAACCCACTGCAGTCTGGATTCCACCCCCACCAGTCTACTGAAATTGCTCTGAGAGAGGTTAGCAATCATGTGATCACCAAATACATTAGCCTCTTTTCAGCTCTCAGCCTATTTCTCCTTCCAGCAGAATTTGACATTGTTGATCATTTTTCTTTCCTGTAAAGCTCTTTCTTGACTTCTCAGACACAGTTATGTCTTATTTTTTCCATTATGTTTCTGCCTCCTCTTTATTTTTCTCCTAGTTTCATCTCTTCTGCTGGAGTTTTCCAAAGGAACCGCTATCTTTTCTCACTTTACATGATCTTCCCGAGTGATACCATGCAGTACTGGTGTTTCAGATATTGTCTTTGTATCTCTCAAATACTGATTTTTCAACCTTTTCTTGACTTTTGAATGTATCATTGGATTAACTATAACTCTTCAGGTTTCATATCACCCTTTCAAAACCTGTTTTTGTTGTTATTGTTTGACTTTTTTTTTTTTTTTGTCTCAGTTATCAGCAATCATTTTACCCTATTTCCCAAGCTAGAAATCTTGGAGTAATCTTTTCTTTTTCACCTTTCCTCACTACTTATATTAAAGTTTGATCCATTCCACCTCTTAAGGTTCCATACATGCCTTTCCATTGCTACTATTTCTATCCCAAGTCAGATTCATTTTATTTTTTTGCTTGGCATTTTTCTTGGTATTTTCTTAACTGGACTTACCTCTGAATCTAACTTGTCTCTGTTTCTATATATTCTTTATATTGCTGCCAGAGTTATCTTTTTAAATGATGGATTTGATCATATTACTTCCATGTTAAAAAAATCTTCACATATCTTGATGACTTGAGGGCTGCCTACTTAACTTCTAAAAACATTATCTTCTATGAGCTCAGCTATTGATCCACAAGAATGGGCTGTGAGAAACTATATTTATTCAATGACACTCTACTCTCTAGCTATAGTTGACTGAAACAGGAGGAGTAGATACCTGAACTGGCTCAATCTCTCTCCCTCCTGTAAAAAGGTTATACTTATGAGCAATGGAGTCACCATGCTCTAATATGTGAAATGGAGAAGAAATAAACTAGGAAAGAAAAGGAGAAATGAGTGATGATATACATGCTAAATTCCAGCCCTTCCCAGGCTGTAACTGCTTTTCCACTCTTGAATTCTGTAAGATATTTGTATCATTATTTTGACATCCCCTTTCATTATAGATATCACCCAAGTAGATATCTGTTATTTGCAACTCAAAGAGTCTTAATAATTACGGTTGTCAACAAATTAAGTTCTAATTCTTTGGCAGGCATGCAGTACCCTCCAAACACCAGCTTTCAAGTTTCATCTCTTTTCACTGCCTCGACTCTCCATTATAGCCTCAGAAGACAATACAACATTGACTCAATCTTATGTCTCCATGGGCTTGTCCTCTTCCTTTTCTAAGTATGCTTCCTTCTCAGAGGGACAGGTATTCATTGCTCTTTCTAGTTTTCTTTTTTGTTGTTGGTTTGTTTAGCTTTATCATACTGCAGTCTCCTACTTTCCTCATTCCCTTCCCTGTCCAACGTAGATTCCGCAGGCCATCATTCTCTCAAGGACTTGCTCAATTACCATGCTCCCTTCTCAGACTTCCCCTTTAATCCTCCCTCTTTCTCTGAACCATCAATCTCTTTGTCTGAACTAGGACATCCCCATCACTGTACAAATATGCTCTCATATCTCCTCTTGATTGAATATTTTCCTCCAACTTTCATTCCATTTTTATGCTTCCCTTCAAAACTAAACTTCTTGAAAATGTTACCTACTGCTGCTTCTTTTATTGCCTTAGCTAGTTAGTGTTAGTCACTTGGTCATATCTAACTCCTTGGGACCCTGTGGACCGTAGCCCACTGGGCTCCTCTCTCCATGGGATTTCCCAGGCAAGAATACTGGAATGGGCAGCCATTCCCTTCTCCAGGGGATCTTCCCAACCCAGATATTGAACCCAGGTCTCTTGCACTGCAGGCAGATTCTTTACCATCTGAGCCAGGGGAAGCCCCTTGGGTGACCAGGGAAGCCCATGGTAGCCGGGCTATCAGGGAAGCCTCTTCATTGCCTTACTTCCTATTTACTCTTCAGGGCTTCCCTGGTAGTACAGTGATAAGGAATGCACATGCCAAGGCAGGAGACACAGAGATGCAGGTTTGATCCCTGGGTTGGGAAGATCCCTTGGAGTAGGAAATGGCAACCCATTCCAGTATTCTTGCCTGGAAAATTCAATGGACAGAGAGGAGCCTAGTCAGCATCAGTCCATGTGGTCACACACAACTGAGCACAACACCTCTTTCATCTGAATTTTGTTTCAAAAGTTCTACTGACTATTATAAACAATGCTGCGATGAACATTGGAGTACATGTGTCTCTTTCAATTCTGGTTTCCTCAGTGTGTATGCCCAGTAGTGGGATTGCTGGGTCATAAGGTAGTTTTATTTGCAATGATGCCCATCAGCAGATGAATGGATAAGAAAGCTGTGGTACATATACACAATGGAGTATTACTCAGCCGTTAAAAAGAATACATTTGAATCAGTTCTGATGAGATGGATGAAACTGGAGCCAATTATACAGAGTGAAGTGAGCCAGAAAGAAAAACACCAATGCAGTATACTAACACATATATATGGAATTTAGAAAGATGGCAATGATGACCCTGTATGCAGGACAGCAAAAAAGACACAGATGTGTATAACGGACTTTTGGACTCAGTGGGAGAGGGAGAGGGTGAGATGACTTGGGAGAATGGTATTGAAACATGTATAATATCATGTAAGAATCGAATTGCCAGTCTATGTCCGATGCAAGATATGGCACACTTGGGGCTGGTACGCGGGGATGACCCAGAGAGATGTTGTAGGGAGGGGGGGTGGGAGGGGGGTTCAGGTTTGGGAATGCATGTACACCCGTGGTGGATTCATGTCAATGTATGGCAAAACCAATACAGAATTGTAAAGTAAAATAAAAAATAAATTAATTTTAAAAAATAAAAAAATAAAATAAAAAATAAAAATTAAAAATTAAAAAAAAATAAATAAAATGTTAAAAAAAAAAGTTCTACTGAAATTGCTTTAGTCAAGATCACCAACTTTTGTTTTATAATATCCAGTGGATACTTCTCTGCCCTTAGCCCCAATGAACATATTTAATCACTTCTTCCTTCTTGAAATACTCTCCTCTTTTAGGGAGAATTTTGGATTCTGAGATCCCTCATGCTGTAGAACTCTCTGTTCCCTCTCTAGTTATTTCTTATTCCCCCTTGGTTCCTTTTCTACCTAAGCTTTAAATGTTGGAGTTGACCTATTCTTCCCCATCTATATAGTTACTTCCTCAATCCTCCCATTCTTGTAAATCTGAAACCTTTGGTCTTTATTGATTCTTCCCTTTTTCTTGCTTACATTTTAACTTCTCACCAACTCCTGTCAAACCTCTCTTCAGATATATTCATAGCAGCTCACTTTTATCCATCTGCCCTGGAACCTTTCTAATTCACTGCCTTTATAATTTCTCACCTGGAC
Organism: Oryx dammah; assembly: GCF_014754425.2. Lineage (NCBI taxonomy): Eukaryota > Metazoa > Chordata > Mammalia > Artiodactyla > Bovidae > Oryx > Oryx dammah. The sequence continues at coordinate 55,851,986 of NW_024070202.1, read as the reverse complement.
TTCTGTAAAAACTTCCTAACTAATCTTTAAGAAGCCTCTATTTTTGTCCACCTTCCAATCTATTTTACATTTGGAAAAAGAAATTCTTTTAATCTTTTAAACATATAAGTTGTATCATGCCATTTATTGTTCAAAACCATTTTATAGATTCATATTGCCCTTAGAATAAAATTCAAACTTTCTACCATGTACTACCAGGCTGTGAATTTAATAACAACATCTATTATTTCGCTTTTAACTTGTTCTACTTTCCATTTATGCTTTAGCTATTGGATTCTTTCAGGCCCTCGAATATGTCAAACTCTTTCCAACCTCAAGTATTTTGAACATATTTCCTCTGCTAGAAAGTCTCTATGCATTTTGAATTTTTGGCTTCTTCTCGTCATTAAAGCTTCTCCCTAGAAAAGTATTTCCTGACCATCAAGTACAAAACAGTGCCTTTTACCTGACCAAATTCCCTATCGCAGCATCATTATCATTTTCTTCATGATATTTATCACCAAGTATGTATTTCCCCCTGTTTATTATCTTTCTCTTTCAGTAAATGGGAAGAGAATGATCATATTTGCCTTGTTTGCCACAGCATATCCTGGCACAAATTTGCATGGCACATAGTAAATACTTAACCAGTATAATGAATTAATGAATAAATGGATGAACATTATTGTGCTAGACTTTCTCTTTACCACGAATCCCAAAAGCCTGGGAATTTCTCAAATTCAGGGCCATGCCTTATTCACGTTTGTATACCTTACTCTGAGCATAATTCCTGGCACATAGGAGATACTCAGTAAATGTTTAGTAATTTTTGGCTAAAATGAGTACAAATCACCAGATATTTTTTAATAAAATAACTGCTTTGCATTTCTGTGCTCTATATCATCTAGAAGAATCCTGCCATTATGAACAATACCAAGATTGTCCTTGGTTTATAATAACTAGTGTATCCTTCATCTGTACATCAAAAATTGAGAGCATAATATTGCCAGGCACTGTTCTAAGCTCTGGGGATATAAGAACGAAAAAAAAAAAGAAGAAGAAAACAACAAAAAACAACTTTTCCCTCATGAAGTTTTTATTTCAGTGAGAATAATAACTCAAGGATTCTGCTTCAATTAGTGAGTCTTAAGCCTTGGTATTTAGTATTTTAAATTAGTATTCTAATGTACAGCAGGAGTTAAGAACCATTGCTTTAGGATGAATACTCCTTATTACTTTTTTTTTTTCCCCTGACCATACCTCTAGTGGCATTTTATTCTATCAGAGTGAGTTTACTTTCAATGTGTCAATATTTGCTTTTGTTTTTTTTAACTACTTGCTTTTCTAACTTAAAATATTTTAGAATAAAACAAATATACAAGATAAAGGACCATATTTTAATGAATTAGTCTCCTTAGCTAGACACAGAATCCACCTCAGAGGAGAGGAATGATTTGAATCTCTCCCACTTAGAATGTAAATTTGAATCATGAAGGCAAAAAGAATCTGAACAAGGAACAGAAAATATCTGGAGTTTCCCTTTCCCAAGTAAGCATTGTTTTGTAAGACTGGAAAATTTCTTGTTCCTTTTTTTCCCTCATTGCTTCCTATATTTACTATTTCTATTTATTGCGTGGAAAACTATACTCAGTGATAATTATTCATAGATGATAATTAGATGCAAGAGGTCCATGTTCTTTAATGGTGTTGAGGACTTTAAATTTTGCAAGTTAACATGTAGCCTCCAGTTACTTTCTGACACCCATTTTTATTGGAAAAATATGCATACACTTTGGTGAGTTACAATAGATGGATGCAGCCATGTAAACATCAATTCAAATAAACTATGGAATGTTTTCATCATTCTAAGAAATTACATTGCGCCCCTTCCAGTCAGTCTTCACTTTCCATATACAACTGATGTCTGAATGTGCTCACATTCCTTTGATGTATCATCTTAGGAATATTTTTCCTGTCCTTCAGCTTCTTATAAAAGGAATCATACTGTAAATGTACCTTTGTGTCTGGCTTCTTTCAAATCAAGCCTCTACAAATTCATGCATATAAGCCAGTTAATTAATTGTCTAGTCACACAAAAATTAACAGTTCTCAGAGAAATATAATGAAATCTAGAGTCTTTACAATGTATCACCCACAATATCCAGTGTGCAATAAAAAAGGAATAGACACACCAAGAAACAAAGGGTATAATCCCTAGTCAAATGAAAAAAGAATCGATAGAGATCCCAAGTTGATCTGGACGTTAAAATTAGCTTTCAAGTACTTTAAAGAAATAATTTTGAAGATGTTCGTGGTTTAGGAAACAGGTGATCAAAATGAGTGAATAGATAAGCAAATCTCAGCAGAGAAGTGAAATGATATAACCAAATGGAAATTCTATAAGTAAAAAGTACAAGAAGCATATGAAAAGTGATAAAATTTCATTAGTCATCAGGAAAATGCCAATTAAAAACACAATGAAATAACATTCATATCCCCAAATTGCTAAAATTTAAAAGATGACAACCAAATGTCAACAAGGATATAGAGCATCCTTTTGGAATATTACTGGTGGGAGTGTTAAATGATTGAGCCACTTTGAAAAAAGTTTTGGCAGCTTCTTATAAAGTAAAATATACACATCCTGTGACTTAGTATTTCTATTTCTAAGTAATTAATCAAGAGAATGGAAACATAATTAACCAAGTGAATGGAAACATATCCATACAAATACTTACAAACACATATATTAGTAGCAGAAATAATTCAAATGGCCAACAACAGTTTAATAAACTAATTATGATCTGTTTATACAATGGAATACTACTAAGCAATACGAAAAATGTATAAAAATGTATTTCCTCTAGATTGTGTTGTAATGCCTCTGTATTATTCTTCTGGGGGTAAAGCATAAAAGTCATAATATGAGAATACTGAGATGTTTCTTCCAGTTGAGAATAAACTTCCTGTGACTGTCACAGTTAATAGGTGTCTCATGCCAATTATTGCTAGCTTGACCTTAAGTAGAGAGATCAATATCTTGAGGGATTTCTAATGGATACCAGATATTAAAAACTAAATCATGTTCCTACAAAATTCTTAGGTTAAAAGCTTAATCCTCGGGGCCTTTCCTGGTGGTCCGGCGGTTAAGACTCCGAGCTTCCACTGCAGAGGGCAGAGGTTCAGGGACATAAGATCCCACAAACCACATGGTGTGGCCCAAAAGAAGAAAAACGCCTAACCTTCAATGTGACTGTACTTAGACATATGGCCTTTAAAGAGTAATTATGAGTAAGTGAGGTCACAAGGGTGAGACTCTAGTCCAGCAGGACTGTGTCTTTACAGGAAGAGACACCACAGCTCATTCACTCTCCCTGTAGACACAAGCCCAGAGGAAAGGCCATGTGAGGATACATGGAGAAGGTGACTCTCAGCAAGTCAAACAAAGAGGTCTCACCAGAAATCAAAAGTTGCCAGTGCCTTGCTCCTGGACTTCTGAGAGGAAATGAATTGTTTAAGGCACTAGTGTGGTACTTTGTTATGGTAGCCCAAGAGGTCTGATACATCAAGACTGAAACCTTCTTGACTATTCATTATTAAACTCACGATGTTAATTACTAGGGTTTCTAACTAAAAGCTATTTAGATTTCTCTGACCAGGTAATACTATCATTTTTCTTTAAGTTTTCTTGTCCTCTCCCTGTTCTTTTTATTCTTAAATAATTCATATTCACAAATAAGAAGATAGGATCTGATTCTTTGGAACTCTTGAATGATTCTGAAATTCTCTAGAAACACGGACTGACAGTGAAATGCAATAAATATCTCACTGTATTTCAAAATGTGGCATCAAACTTACTTTAGATTCATATAGCGTCATGTGTGCCACTCAAGATTATCTTCAGAGGTAGGCATCACTGAAATCCAAACGTTACAGAATAAAGAATCTTTTACCATCATTCCTGTGTGTACTCTTGACAAAGGGAGGGGGGATTTTTAGTTTTTCTTCTTTAGTTCACTTTCCTATATTGCTAGTATTGCTTAGCAAAATAAATATTTTATCATAAGAATCTATAACCCAATACTATAATTGATTTTATATAATTTTATAATAGTATATGATGTTTTGCTTACTGTTTGTGTCTGCTCTGGGCTCAGTTGCTCAGTTGTGTCTGACTTTTTGCAACCCCACCCACTATAGCCTTCCAGGTTCCTCTGTCCATGGGATTATCCAGGCAAAAATACTGGAGTGAGTTGCCATTTCCTCCTCCAGGGGATCTTCTTGACCCAGGGATTAAACCCACATCCCTGCAGTTTCCATGTTGACAGGTGGATTCTTTACTGTTGAGCCACCTGGGAACCCCTGAGTATTCCAGTATATGGGGTAATGCTGATTTATTGTCGGTTTTTTTTTTTTTTCCAGTTCTAACTACACAAAGGAAATAGTTCAAAAATCTAAGGGAAATGAGAAATTATGTGTATTGGTTGCAACTTCATAGAATGTCCACCTTATTTCATCTTTAAAATTCTGAATACTTTACAGTAACCTGTTAGGCTTACCATAATGTCTCTCACCTCACATGTGTTATAATCTTATAATTAGAGAATATCACTTCATTCCTCTGTAGACCTGCCACCATAATGGGAAAATCTCATAATTATGTCTTTATAGAGCTTTTGCAAATGAATTTTTATCTAAAACCTGAATTTAGTAAAGCAGCATATAAGGAGAGATGCATTTGCTGTGTAACAAATTGTTGGACCATATTATTATCTGATTATATTAACATGATATATCATGGTATAGACATTGAAGTGGCTATTTTAATTTCCTAATTAGATCTTAGGTTATATAGTTTAGCATCCCTGTTATACAGATGAGGAAAGTTCACAGAAGCTGTTCACAGAAAGTTCTTAAAGAAGTGAAAGAAATTATTTTTAAATTGACATCTTTCATTTCCCCATATGTGAATTCAGTTGGTAGTCATTTCTCCAAGTGTATCATGTCTCATGCATGTAGAAACACAGAGTTTTCTGTTTGAAAATGTTAAATGTTTATTTCTGGTACTTGAATATGATAAAGACGACACTATGAGAATGGGAGATGGGATTGCTTTGACAGTGCAGATTACGTAGCAAAAATAGCAGAATTTTTTTAGAGAGGGGTACTAAAAAGCTAAATAAAACCATGATCAAATAAAACAAGAAAATACCAAGCTAAATTTTAAAAAATTAATCAGTAATACTTAACAATATTTAGACATTTCTAAGTTATTGTATATGTTAACACATTAAGTTATTTTGCACCTTGAAAGGCTCTAGCAGATGTTAGATTTTGTGCATAATTTGGTAGATGTAAAACCCTTGTTTTTTCTGGGTGGTGGTTTAGTCGCTAAGTTGTGTCAAACTCTTGTCATCTCATGGACTGTGGCCCGCCAGGCTCCTCTGTCCATGATTCTTCTGGGTAGCATACCCTATATTGGGCTTCCTAGGTGGCGGTAGCGGTAAAGAACCTGCCTGCCAATGCAGGAGACAAATGTGAGTTTGATCTCTGGGTGGGGAGGATCCCCTGGAGAAGGGTATGGCAATTCACTCCAGTATTTTTGCCTGAATAACCCTAGGAACAGACGAGCCTAGTGAGCCACAGTCCATAGGGTCGCAGAGTTGGACGGACTGAAGTGATTTAACACGCATCCATAACCTATATTATCACCATCATTTCTGATGCTGTGGAGTCAGTTAGTCATACAGATACAGTAGTACCATTCAGGTTCTTTGCCGCTTATCAGAAGGCATGAATATAACTGAAAAACTACCTTCAGGATGGAAGAACCCATATTACAGTCTCATTTGTTTATGAACCTATTTGTTCATTCTTTTTCAGTTTATGTAAAGCTGAAAAAAAAGGACAGGGAAAGAAATGGACAGTGTTAGGGTTAGAAGCAAAATTATTATACGATGAATGGAGCATGAAAAGGATGCTTCGGGAGTGGCTCAATCAGAGCAAGATCTTTCGGGTTCCTAACTTCATGTGATGACTCCAAAGAAAGCAAAGAGAATAAGACTATGGCTCTCTCCACCTCCTATAATCCCACATGCCTTAGTGCAACTAAGCCTGTGCACCAGAACCATTGAGGCTGTTCTCTAGAACTGGGGAGCCGCTACTAATGAGCCAACGTGCCAACTACTGGAAGCCAGCATGGCATGGAGCCTGTGCTCTGCAACTGGAGAATCAGCAGTGAGAAGCCTGTGCACCACAACTAGAGAGTAGCTTCTGCTTGCTGCAACTAGATAGAAGTCCATGCAGCAATGAAGACCCAGCACAGCCAAAAATAAGTAAATAAAATTATTTTTAAAAAACAGAAGAGAGTATAAAAGAGATAGCATTTTTGTTGTTGTTGTTGTTAAAAATACCAGAAAATTAATGTTGCTATTCTTTAGGGTATATTTCTAGATATAATCAATAAAGCTTGAAATTTTGATATAGATTTTATTTCAATTTCACCATATTTCTGTTGCTGAAATGTTGGCTCTTAGTGATTCAAACAATTGAAAAAGGAGGGCTGTGTTATCCTTGGGGAGATGGCCTAAGGGAGGAAGGAAATTTGGGTTCTGAATAATTCAACTTTGATACTAAGTTGATGAATAACTGAAAAACTTGCTAAACCTCTCTGGGAACACAGTTTACCTCTAAATAAGGATATTGAACTAGATATCTCTGCAGTTTTTGCAGATTTTATTTTTAATGATTGTTAGACTTCTGTTTTATGGCAAGGTATGGAATCAATTATTTCTAGATGAAAACATTAAATTTATTTTCTGAAGAGACCTAGAGAAGGATGATATGAGGCTGAAGCAAGTCTGATTATAATTCTGAATTAGTAATGCTGGAGTGATTTAGTACTATCAAGTACACAGAAAATTTAGATTTGCAAAGGCAGGGTATTCAAATTTTTGTGAGCTAGTCTAGAGACATTAGATTAAAAAAAATAATTTTTTAACAGACCTAAAAGAAATTAATTAATAAAGGGTTAATAAATGTACAATGTATAAGTTATTATTAATAGATAGTTGTATGGGGATTAAGAAGTGACACATACCTATAAAGTTAGCAAGAAAATAAACTTTGCCCAAATGTTCAGCTATTATTTCAGATAGTTCAGGTTGCTTGGCAATGCTAAATGTGGATAATTGTAATAACAGAAATTTACATTGTGAAGGCTCTATTTTGACTGCTAATTCAGACATTTTTCAAGCCAGCAGAGTTTTTCAGGGCTTTTAGCAGAATGATCAAAGGCCCTAAACAAGCCCTTGAATATTGCAAATTCAGAAATCAGCAGACTACTCAGCATTATCTCCAGAGATTAGTTGGTAATACACCTGGCAAAGAGGCTCATTGGGATGGAGAACTGGGAATGTAATAGTGATCTCAAATGACATAGAAAAGGGAGGATAGATATCTCGGAAGCTTAATAAACAGCTACAAAGACCCTCATCAATGTCATGATTAAATCTGAGATTTCCTATGTCTATATTTCTGGAATCTAATTATAATAATTGGGAAGGAGGATACCATGCTGAGATTATTTCCAAGCTTTCTCCTTCTCAGAGCTTTGACCCCTATGACCCCTTTTATAAATTTGTTGTAAATTGACCTAAGGAAATTTGGCCATACATAATAATTAAGTTTTGGTATAGATAAGTAAGGTGAGGTCTTTTCCCCCATAGCTTCACTGTGTAGTGAAATGTCACAGTGAAGGCAAGTCCAAATTTGTCACAAATACAAACATTACATAGCAATGTTTATTGGAAAAAGTTATGATGCTTTATAAACTGCATCATTTTAGGCACTCTGACAGAATCTTGCATATAAACTTCAATATAGATGAATATGGTTATATTGTAATGCCAAATATAGCTAAACTTTTACTTAGAGTTAGGTGAGAAAATCTGCCATTAGGCAGCCAAACAATGTACTCATAAATCATAAATCAGGGCTTTCTTCTAAAAGGCATAGGATATTGGGTTGCTTAGATATTAGGTTATGAAAATCTGTACATTTGTAGCCAATGCACATACCATGAACACCATTCATTTCACAGTGAAAAGCTACTTCTAACAAAGCCTCATGTGCTGATTGGAGATAAAGATATTTGAAAGGCTAGTGTAGATGCTTCTGGATTGTTTTGATTAGAGCCATTAAAATCCAGCTGACTACCCATGAAGTGTATGTTTCTTATTAGGACACTTCAGTGATAATTACCTGTTTGATGGCTCAGATAGTAAACAATCTGCCTACAATGCAGAAGACCCAGGTTTGATTCCTGGGTCAGGATGATCCCCTAGAATAGAAAATGGCAACCCACTGCAGTATTCTTGCCTGGAGAATCCCACGGACAGAGGAGCCTGGTGAGCTAGAGTCTATGGGGTCACAAAGAACTGGACACGACTGAGTGACTAACACCTCTACTTACTTCTAGGGTAAAATTAAACAGATTCATATATCTCTCCATCCACATTGGGGTATTTTAGGGTAAATTACAGACAATATAGAGCAGTTTCCTTAAAATGTTAAAAATAAGTTATATGTGTGCTTAGTTGCTCAGTTATGTCCGACTCTGCTACCCCATTGACTCTAGCCCTCCAGGCTCTGCTGTCCATGGGGATTCTCCAGGCAAGATTACTGGTGTGGGTTGCCATGCCCTCCTCCAGAAACAATAATCTTTGAAGGGGGTGCCACTCATCAGCACTCATCTTTCTCTTTCTTTCCCAGAGTTTCTCTTGCACCCCCATTGAACCTTCTAATTTTGAATTTGTAATTCTTCTGTCCCATCTCCTTCAAGCCCAGTTGAGAAGAAATAAAAATAAAGGCAACAAACTCCCTTTCCTGGTAAGTCTCTCCAGCTGTGTGGCTGTCTTTTTGTAATCAGTGTTTCTCTGACAACATGAGCACCTCAATAAATGGAGAGAAGAGGTAACTAATTTAAAAAATGCATTTATTTATAAATAAATAATGAAAATAAAGAAAATAAAGACTGACCTAAAATTCCATTACCCAGGTAATATGTTGACACATTAAATGAATAAATACTTGAATATGATTGGAAAAATACATACCATAGAAGCGTATGCTAGTGACTCAGTCATGTCTGACTCTTTGTGACTCCATGGACTGTAGCCCTCCAGGCTCCTCTGTCAGTAGGATTCTCCAGGCAAGAATACTGGAGTGGGTTGCCGTTTCCTTCTCCAGGAGACCAGGGGAGAGACTCCCTTCCCCATATCTCTCCAAGCATCTTCACTCATAGCCACAGTCTTTTTTGTGTAAAATAATGATAGGCACCATTTTGCTGCTTTTTTCTAGAGGAAAAATCATTCCTCTTATCTCTCACAAAATGATAATTTTTCCTTATTAATTTATGGGTTCTTTGTAAATATGCTACACATATTTTTTCTTACATATTCTTTGATTTTGTTTATAGTTATAATTTTAGTTTTTACCATTCAGAAGTTACTCCACATTGATTTGAAACACAACTTTAACATAATGGAAAATCTCTATGCACGCTGTGCACTACTTGACTTTTTCTGTTTCATTGATCTATTTCTTCTCATGTTCCAATCTGTTTAATTATGGAAACTACATGACTGTTTTAAGAGCTAATAGGGCTAGTCCCATTTACTCTTCCCTTTTAGAATTTTCTTCATCTTTGTGTGTTTATTTTTCCAAATGATCTTTAGTATAATTTTGTCCAGCTTAAAAAAAAATCTGTTTGGTGTTTTGTGACAGCATTTAACCTACAGAGTAATTTAGAAAGGAAATGACAATATCGTTTCCTTTTTATACAAGTGAATAGTGTGCATAACAATTTATTTAAACTCTTCCATATACTCTCCTGTGTAGTTTTAGATTTAGGCATATAGATTCTGTAAATTTCCTGAAAGTTTATAGTTAAATATTTAAACTTGTTACTGTTCTTGTAAATGGGATAATTTCTTCCAGTACAGTTTCTATCTGGTTGTTTCTGATATATTGCAAAGCTAACATTGTTTTTAATATTTACTCTGTAACCCTTGGACTTACAAATTTTCGTGTTATTTCTAACAGTTTTCAGTTATCTTAAACATATACGCACACCCTGACATGGAAATGGTCAGTAGATATATGGACATATGTACCACATTTTGAATCTCCACAAAATCAGTGCTAAAAGGATAAGGTAGCCTATAAAAGTTTTTTCCTCCACCTTAAGCAGAATGGACAAACTAGATATGTATATTTTATTTACGTAATGGTGATAGGGCTTCCCTTGTAGGTCAGTTGGTAAAGACTCTGCCTACAATGCAGGAGACCTGGATTCGATTCCCAGGTTGGGAAGATCCCCTGGAAAAGGAAATGGCAACCCACTCCAGTATTCTTTCCTGGAGAATCCCATGGACAGAGGAGCCTGGCAGTCCACGGGTTCACAAGAGTTGGACATGACTTAGCAACCAAACCGCCAGCACCATACTGGACAAAAGAGAAAGAGAATTGTGACAGTTTACAGCATTTTACTGTGGTTGAACTCTTTGTCTTGAAAAGCTTGGCATTTGTAACTATGAAACACTGAAATTTTGTGAACAGTTTGAGGAAGAAGTAATAAGTTAACCAATTCTTCTGACTTTCTGACATATTATTTCAAGACTTAAGTCTGAGAACATAACCTAATTGGTCCATTAGCCTTACTCTAGGTTTTTAATTGGACCTTTTGAAGACAAAATTTCTTTGCTTTTACCATGGGCTAAGGGAAAAAAATGAGCACAAAATGCAAGCACCCAGGTTACAACTGAACAGAGAGAAGAGACAGCTCCTTCCATCTCCCACCAAATAGATCTATAATGTGTATGTGCTCAGTCATGTCAGACTCTTTACAACCCTATGGACTGTAGCCTGCCAGGCTTCTTTGTCCATGGGATTTTCCCAGCAAGAATACTGGAGTGGGTTGCCATGTCCTCCTCCAGGGGATCTTCCCAATCCAGGAATCAAACCCGCATCTCATGGTCTCTTGCATTGCAGGCAGATTCTTTACTGCTGAGCCACCGGGAAAGCCCAGATCTATAATGGGGAGCAGCAAATTTCAGCCTGTAGTGACTGAAATCAAGGTAGGGTCTGTTGTATAAGGAGTGTCACCCAGGAAGCCTGGGTAGAAGTAGGGACCAAAAAGTGAGTCCCAGTCCCTGAGAGTCAGGCAATGGACCTTTGTAAGACCACTTCTCACCAGAACATAGGAACATGGGTTTTTTTAAAAAAAATTTATACAGTTTTTAAAGGTCATACTTCATTTACAATTATTATAGATTTTTGGCTATATTTTCCATGTTGTACAATACATCTGGAGGATTGCTGGGTCTTAGTTTCCCATCTATGTATTGAACCTGGGCCCTGTACAGTGAAAATGTGGAGTCCTAACTACTTGACTGCCAGGGAATTTTCTGACTCTATTTAACTGAGCTTTCTGTGTATTAATTTTCTTATAGCACTATCTGTGATCTCCTAGGTCTTTATCCACATTTCTTTCCAAAAACCTCTTATCTTTTATTGTAGTTCAGTTCAGTTCAGTTCAGTCACTCAGTCGTGTCTGACTCTTTGCAACCCCATGAACTGCAGCACGCCAGGCCTCCCTATCCATCACCAACTCCCGGAGTTCACTCAGACTCACGTCCATCGGGTCAGTGATGCCATCCAGCCATCTCATCCTCTGTCGTCCCCTTCTCCTCCTGCCCCCAATCCCTCCCAGCATCAGAGTCTTTTCCAATGAGTCAACTCTTCACAGGAGGTGGCCAAAGTACTGGAGTTTCAGCTTTAGTATCATTCCTTCCAAAGAAATCCCAGGGCTGATCTCCTTCAGAACGGACTGGTTGGATCTCCTTGCAGTCCAAGGGACTCTCAAGAGTCTTCTCCAACACCACAGTTCATGTTATATCTCCTTCTAGACTCTAAGAGCCTTAAAAGCAAGCCTCATATCCTGTTTACCTTTATATTTTCAGGATTTGGCAAAGTAGCTGATATAAAATAATGTCACATAAACATTTAATGAAAAAATAAGTTACTGAGATTAGGAAGAGACAGACTGGTAAAACCTAGAAGGGAAGCAAAATTCATCTTCCTCTGAAATAAGAAGCAATAAAGTTGTACATATGTAGTATTGGTCCTTCATGAATATGTTCCCACCATTTCAAAGGTAAGGTAAAAAATCTTGGGAAAAAAACTGGTTCAGCTAATTATGAATTTGTGTCCTAAGTATTCATACTTTTATTTTGGCCAAGCTACAAATATTGATAGTTGTAAATAAAATTTTACAAGGTATTCTCCATGAACCAGGGATAAATGAAGAATGTGATTCTGGAAATTAGAGAATAGTTCAATGAGGTGATTATCTTCCCATCCATTATCAGATCAGGCTGTCCTAAGGATGAAAATACTCAGCTTAATCCTATTTTAGGACTAGAATTGAGAAACAAAGAGTCTATGAAGTCTTGAATGCCTGTAATATGTAAATGTGCAGGTATCTTTTTCTTCTTCAAAGGCACTGAATATTTATTTTGGCTGAAACTTGTAAGCTATGTGATATTGTGATTAATAATAAGAAATATACATCTAGTTTTCATTTGGAATAGAGGAATAGAGCTCCTAAAACCCTTGGGATTTCCTAAATGATGAAAGCAGTAAAGGTGTCTTTTGTTATGTTCTTGATGTGAGTTTTGGAAAGCTGTTGGGTAACCTAGCTTCCCAGGTGGCACTAGTAGTAAAGAACCTGCCTGCTGTGCAGCAGATGCAAGAGACTTGGGTTCAAAACCTGGGTTGGGAAGATTCCCCTGGAGAAGAAAATGGCAACCCACTCCAGTATTCTTGCCTGGAGAATCTCATGGACAGGGGAGCCTGGTGGGTTACAGTCCGTGGGGTCACACAGAGTCGGACACGACTGAAGCAACTTAGCTGGCTAACCTAAGGTGGGGGCTGGTTGCTAAGCGAACCAACCAGGTGATCAGAGGGATGAAACTTTCAGTTCCCCCTCCTGATTTGCTGGGAGGGGAGAGGAGCTGGAGTTCAATGGCCAATGATTTAATCAATCATGTCTATGTAATGTTGCTTTTAGTCACTCAGTCGTGTCTGACTCGGACTACAGTATGTCAGGCTTCTCTGTCCGTCACCATCTCCCAGTAATGAAGCCTTCCTAAAACTCAAAAGGATGGGGTTTGCAGAGCTTCTGGGTTGGTAAACATGTGGAGATTCAGGGAAAGTGGCACTTCCAGAGAGCTTGGAAATTCTGAGCCCTTTTCCCATACCTTACCATGTGGCATCACTTTCATCAGGTTGTTCCTGAACTGTATCCTATTTAATAAACCAATGATCTAGTGAGTAAACAGGTTTTCTGAGTATTGTGAGCCACTGTTGCAAATTATTCAAACTCAGGGAGAGACTTGTTGGAGCCTCTGGTCTGTAGCCCCTTGGTCAGACATACAGACGATAACCAGGGTTTGTGATTGGCATTCTTGAGTTGGAGGAGGTTGTTGGAACCTCCTGTTTGTAGCCAATTTGTCAAAAGCACAGGTGAAAACTTGAACTTGTGACTGACCAGTATCTCAGATGAGGGGAGGGGCAGTCTTGTAGGGCTGGGCCCTTAACTGTGGAATCTGAGCCTATCTCTCAATGGATAGAATCAGAATTGTAGAATACCCACCTGGTAACCTGAGTCTTTAATTTTACTATTAAATGCTATATAAATAGGAATTTGGGGGCTTCCCAGGTAGTGCTAGTGGTAAAGAATTTGCCTGTCAATGTGGGAAATTTAAGACATGAAGTTCTATCCTTGGGTTGGAAAGATCCCCTGGAGGAGAAAATGGCAACTCACTCCAGATTTCTTGCCTGGAGAATCTCAAGGACAGAGGAGCCTGGTGGGCTACAGTCCATAGGGTCACACAGGGTCAGACACAACTGAAGCAACTTAGTATGCATGCACGCAAATAAGGATTTAAAAAAATAACTTAGCTACTGAAAACACAGAGCTTATTTTCAATCACTGAAAGTATCTGGTAAGCTAGTGTGGGTTCAAAAATATTTTATCTTGCTTCCAAGTAAGCAACATTATTTTATCAATATCAAAAGTTAATATAGCCATATCACTATGAAATATGATGAAATTTCTGAATTTGTAATTTGTGTTCTAGTAGCACTGATTTGGTCTTCCCTTGTGGCTCAGCTGGTAAAGAATCCGCCTGCAATGCAGGAGACCTGGGTTTGATCCCTGGGTTGGAAGATCCCCTGGAGAAGGGAAAGACTACTCACTCCAGATTGAATCTGTGCTTTTGAGTAACTGTGAGGACAGTTTATTTAATTGCTATAGAGAAAGAAACTATGTTATATATGTTTAAATGTATGTTATAGTCTGTTTTGAAATGAGAACGGCATGCCCTTTTATTTATTTTTTTAATTAATTTATTTATTTTTAATTTTTACTTTACAATTCTGTATTGGTTTTGGCATAGATTGATATGAATCCACCACAGGTGTACATGCGTTCCCAAACATGAACGTTTGGCATGCCCTTTTAAATGACAACAAAACAAGTACATTTATGAGTGATCTAAAGCCTGCTATACCTATTACTGAGAGAAAATGCAATATGAGCCAAAGTATAGTGCAAATTTGGATTTAAACAAACCCTGGCTTCAAAAAGGGAAAAGAATGGGCATGAAAAAGAAACATGGTCAGAAGAGGAAATTTTTCTGCTGATTTGAAAAATGCTGTCATGTGGAAGTTATAATGGGAAATATAGGACATATTCAACCTTGGGCTCTTTCTGTCAAATCCTGTAAGGAAGGAAACGTTAGAACTGTGAAGCAAAGAGAGTTTAGCCTCTGGGGAATTCACTAGCTAAGTCAAAGGTAGGCTGAGATCATAGATAACTATTAAAATGAGAAAAGGTGCAGTAAAATTTTAACTCCAAGAGCTGAGGAAATTTGGACTTTCAAAACTTGAGAATGTGAATACTCTGATTAAATCTGTAGGGGTGGAGCAGGGGAGAGAGGCTCAAGAAAAAGGTGATATATGTATAATTATGGCTGATTTGTGTTATCGTACAGCAGAGACCAACACAAGAGTGTCACATTCCTCCAATTAAGAAATAAATTAAAAAAGAAAAAATGTTTAAAAATCTGTAGGGAATATAATTGAATTAAGGTTCATAACTGCTATATTTAATAAAGATGCTCTCAAATTTTACCCAAGTATTTGTACTTCTTCAGACTTTGATCTAAATAATCCAATCTTTAAAAACATTTTATCATAGGTTATAAATTTGTATGCTCTAAGATATACCATTTGGAAATTTGGAAAACTAAGCAGTGGCCACAGGACTGGAAAAGGTGAGTTTTCATTCCAATCCCAAAGAAAGACAATGCCAAAGAATGCTCAAACTGCCACACAATTGCACTCATCTCACACGATAGTAAAGGAATGCTCAAAATTCTCCAAGCCAGGCTTCAGCAATATGTGAACTGTGAACTTCCAAATGTTCAAGCTGGTTTTAGAAAAGGCAAAGGAACCAGAGCTCAAATTGCCAACATCCGCTGGATCATTGAAAAAACAAGAGAGTTCCAGAAAAACATTTATTTCTGCTTTATTGACTATGCCAAAGCCTTTGACTTGTGTGGATCACAATAAACTGTGGAAAATTCTGAAAGAGATGGGAATACCAGACCACCTGACCTGCCTCTTGAGAAACCTGTATGCAGGTCAGGAACAACAGTTAGAACTGGACATGGAACAACAGACTGGTTCCAAATAGGAAAAGGAGTACGTCAAGGCTGTATATTGTCACCCTGCTTATTTAACTTCTATGCAGAGTATATCATGAGAATCGCTGGGCTGGATGAAGCACAAGCTGAAATTAGGATTGCCGGGAGAAATATCAATAAGCTCAGATATGCGGATGACATCACCCTTATGGCAGAAAGTGAAGAAGAACTAAACATCCTCTTGATGAAAGTGAAAGTGGAGAGTGAAAAAGATGGCTCAAAGCTCAACAGTCAGAAAACAAAGATCATGGCATCTGGTCCCATCACTTCATGGGAAATAGATGGGGAAACAGTGGAAACAGTGGCTGACTTTATTTTTCTGGGCTCCAAAATCACTGCAGATGATAATTGCAGCCATGAAATTAGAAGAGGCTTACTCCTTTGAAGGAAAGTTATGATCAACCTGGACAGCATATTAAAAAGCAGAGACATTATTTTGTAAACAAAGGTCCGTCTAGTCAAGGCTATAGTTTTTCCAGTGGTCATGTATGGATGTGAGAGTTGGACTATAAAGAAAGCTGAGTGCCAAAGAATTGATGCTTTTGAAATGTGATGTTGGAGAAGACTCTTGAGAGTGCCTTGGACTGCAAGGAGATCCAACCAGTCCATCCTAAAGGAGATCAGTCCTGGGTATTCATTGAAAGGACTGACGTTGAAGCTGAAACTCCAGTACTTTGGCCACCTGATGTGAAGAGCTGACTCATTTGAAAGACCCTGATGCTAGGAAAGATTGAGGGCAGGAGGAGAAGGGGACGATGGAGGATGAGATGGTTGGATGATATCACCAAATCAATGGACATGAGTTTGGGTGAATTCCTGGAGTTGCTGATGGACAGGGAGGCCTGGTGTGCTGCAGTTTGTGGGGTCACAAAGAGTCAGACACAACTGAGCGACTGAACTGAACTGAAGATACACCATTATTTATTTTGGACAATTTAACTATAATATGCTAAAATATTATTTCATTTTGCATATTTAAATTTTAGTGAGTTGAACAGTTTTCCAGTCATCATGTTATGTGAACTGTTAATTCATTTGTGCCCTTTCTTATCTGTTATTGTGATTTCTGTGTCTTTTCTTACTGATTTGACAAACATATTTGTAGGAATATTGACACTTTGCTATATTTACACATGAAAGATAACATCATAATGTGAGTAAATGTTTTATAGAAGTAACATAATTGTTATAAATAAGTGTTTTATTTTCATTATACAGTAATGGAAAGTCAGAGTTTTTGGATCTGGAAGCAATAGCCTAGGTACTCCCATTTATTGGCTGTTTAATTACAAAAATTTCAGATATGTAACTTATAAATAACCACTAGAGGGTTTTTCTTCATTTTTTCAACTGAAAATATCTATAATGGTAACTAAAGTTAGAGTATGAAAAGTCAATTAACTTAGAAAATATCAATGATCTTTGTGCAAAATAACTTAAAATAAGAGTGTTAGACCCCCAACAGGAAAGTTAAACAATTCTCTAAAAGTTTTTTTTACAGCTTTATGATAGCATGAAATAAGTTGTTATTATTGTTATTTATATAATAAGTTCTTGAAAATGAAGATTACTCTGCAAATGAAATTTCTGAGGATAGTGTGTAGAATCAAAGGAATGTGATAATATGCTTCACAATCCATTCTTCAACTTGCTAAAAGTTTGGGTCAAATCCTAGTATAAAAGGACCTGTATAAACAATAATACTTAATATTTACACTGAACCCGATATCCCCCTCTGATTAAAAATACCATACCAGACATGTTTAAAGGTTGAGTCAAAATTTTTAGGCATCAAATAAATAAAGTTAGGTACTGCAGAATATTTCAGAGCCCATGTAGGCCCACTTCTCAGTCTTAATCCTCTTAATAGTTCTGGTGCTTCCTAATCTGTCCCACTGTTGTGGGAGATGTAGCAGATGTATTCGACAAATGCTAAGGTACCCCAGGATCACAGATGCTTCTAACCCCAAGTACATGAATAGAACTTTATCATTTCCAAATATAGGCTGATCCCTAGTCAAGAAAATTTATAATTTGGGGCGCATCATGACTTACAGTGAGGACTCAGCTACATTGTCATCAACTATCTCGTTTGGCTATGCCTTTGGATGACAGAAGTGTTTGTATTAAATGTTTGGTTGCATAGAGTTGGTGGACAAGTTTACCCTTATTTTTGCCTTCTCTCTCTAGTGCTCTCTTTCTCAGGCAGAAGACATAACCCTTCCACCTAGCTAGAGGGAAGAGTCAGAACATTCCACAGTAATTTATACCTCTATTAATATTCTAACTTTTGCAATAGGACATGTGCCTCCCTTGGTTGTAGAATTTCTATTTTAAAGTTGCCAGTAGTAAATTAGGGAGTTTTGCTACCTGTGACTCTCTTTTGCCTCTCTCTCAAGTTTCATTCGGTTCTATGAAGACCTACAAGAAGACCTACGAAGACCTATGAAGACCTACAAGACCTTTTAGAACACCCCAAAAAGATGTCCTTTTCATTCTAGGGGACTGGAATGCAAAAGTAGGAAGTCAAGAAACACCTGGAGTAACAGGCAAATTTGGCCTTGGAATGCAGAATGAAGCAGGGCAAAGACTAATAGAGTTTTGCCAAGAAAATGCACTGGTCATAGCAAATACCCTCTTCCAACAACACAAGAGAAGACTCTACACATGGGCATCACCAGATGGTCAACACCAAAATCAGATTGATTATATTCTTTGAGGCAAAGATGGAGAAGCTCTATACAGTCAACAAAAACAAGACCAGGAGCTGACTGTGGCTCAGATCATGAACTCCTTATTGCCAAATTCAGACTCAAATTGAAGAAAGTAAGGAAAACTGCTAGACCATTCAGGTATGACCTAAATCAAATCCCTTATGATTATACAGTGGAAGTGAGAAATAGATTTAAGGGCCTAGATCTGATAGATAGAGTGCCTGATGAACTATGGACGGAGATTCGTGACATTGTACAGGAGACAGGGATCAAGACCATCCCCATGGAAAAGAAATGCAAAAAGCAAAATGGCTGTCTGGGGAGGCCTTACAAATAGCTGTGAAAAGAAGAGAGGCAAAAAGCAAAGGAGAAAAGGAAAGATATAAGTATCTGAATGCAGAGTTCCAGAGAATAGCAAGAAGAGATAAGAAAGCCTTCTTCACGATCAATGCAAAGAAATAGAGGAAAAGAACAGAATGGGAAACACTAGAGATCTCTTCAAGAAAATTAGAGATACCAAGGGAACATTTCATGCAAAGATGGGCTCGATAAAGGATAGAAAGCGTCTGGACCTAACAGAAGCAGACGATATTAAGAAGAGGTGGCAAGAATACCCAGAGGAACTGTACAAAAAAGATCTTCATGACCCAGATAATCACGATGGTGTGATCTCTAATCTAGAGCCAGACATCCTGGAATGTGAAGTCAAGTGGGCCTTAGAAAGCATCACTACGAACAAAGCTAGTGGAGGAGATGGAATTCCAGTTGAGCTCTTTCAAATCCTGAAAGATGATGCTGTGAAAGTGCCAGCAAATTTGGAAAACTCAGCAGTGGCCACAGGACTGGAAAAGGTCAGTTTTCATTCCAATCCCAAAGAAAGGCAATGCCAAAGAATGTTCCAACTACCGCACAATTGCACTCATCTCACACACTAGTAAAGTAATGCTCAAAATTCTCCAAGCCAGGCTTTAGCAATACGTGAACTGTGAACTTCCAGATGTTCACGCTGGTTTTAGAAAAGGCAGAGGAACCAGAGATCAAATTGCCAACATCCATTGGATCATCGAAAAAGGAAGAGAGTTCCAGAAAAACATCTATTTCTGCTTTATTGTCTATGTCAAAGCCTTTGACTGTGTGGATCACAATAAACTGTGGAAAATTCTGAAAGAGATGGAATACCAGACCTCCTGACTTGCCTCTTGAGAAATCTGTATGCAAGTCAGGAAGCAACAGTTAGAACTGGACATGGAACAACAGACTGGTTCCAAATAGGAAAAGGAGTACGTCAAGGCTGTATATTGTCACCCTGCTTATTTAACTTCTATGCAGAGTACATCATGAGAAACGCTGGACTGGAAGAAACACAAGCTGAAATCAAGATTGCTGGGAGAGATATCAATAACCTCAGATATGCAAATGACACCACCGTTATGGCAGAAAGTGAAGAGGAGCTAAAAAGCCTCTTGATGAAAGTGAAAGTGGAGAGTGAAAAAGTTGGCTTCAAGCTCAACATTCAGAAAACGAAGATCATGGCATCTGATCCCATCACTTCATGGGAAATAGATGGGGAAAGAGTGGAAACAGTGTCAGACTTTCTTTTTTTGGGCTCCAAAATCACTGCAGATGGTGATTGCAGCCATGAAATTAAAAGACACTTACTCCTTGGAAGAAAAGTTATGGCCAACCTAGATAGTATATTCAAAAGCAGAGACATTACTTTGCCGACTAAGGTCTGTCTAGTCAAGGCTATGGTTTTTCCTGTGGTCATGTATGGATGTGAGAGTTAGACCGTGATGAAGGCTGAGTGCCAAAGAATTGATGCCTTTGAACTGTGGTGTTGGAGAAGACTCTTGAGAGTCCCTTGGACTGCAAGGAGATCCAACCAGTCCACTCTGAAGGAGATCAACCCTGGGATTTCCTTGGAAGGAATGATGCTGAAGCTGAAACTCCAGTACTTTGGCCACCTCATGCGAAGAGTTGACTCATTGGAAAAGACTCTGATGCTGGGAGGGATTGGGGGCAGGAGGAGAAGGGGACGACAGAGGATGAGATGGCTGGATGGCATCACTGACTTGATGGACATGAGTCTGAGTGAACTCCGGGAGTTGGTGATGGACAGGGAGGCCTGGCGTGCTGCGATTCATGGGGTCGCAGAGTCGGATACAACTGAGCGAATGAACTGAACTGAACAAGTTCCGTTCCATGGTTAGAATAGTCCTTGTAAAGAGTAATAAACTGCACCCTTGTGTCCTACCTCCAAGTCACTTCAAATGTAAGTGCTGTAAGCCTGTTTCAGACTTCTAAAAAATTCAGCCCCTGGGGCAATTCTACCTAATAAGAAATGTCAAGAAAATTTAAACCCATGCACTTTCCTCAATTTATTACTTAACAGTGTTGTGTCACAAAGGGAAGGAAAAAACCTTTAATTATTTCACATGAGGTATTCCACTTTTTAATTTCTGAGTACTTTTTAAAGTCAATAAGTAGTGCTGATTAGGGCTTCTCTGGTAGCTCAGTGGTAAAGAATACGCCTGCAATGCAGGAGACCCCAGTTCAATTCCTGGGTTGGGAAGACCCCCTGAAGGAGGGTATGGCAACCCACTCCAGTATTCTTGCCTGGAGAATCCCATGGACAGAGGAGCCTGGTGGGCTACAGTCCACGGTGTCACAAAGAGCTCGGCATGACTGATGACTGAGCCCAGTGGTGATTAATTTCCATATTTTCAAAAGACATCAGTTTTGTATTTTTCTCTGCAATATGTATATTCCTCATACCAAGTTGTATGTGTCTATGTATTTTGTGGGACCAGGATAAATCTAAGCTTAGGCAGCTTAACATAATGAGATTTAGCAAATGAAAAATGGGAAAGAGATGATAGCTATACTGGTAATTGAGTAAGGGCAAACTACTATCATTCAAAAGAAAAGCAGAAGAGGATAACTTAGGAAACAACAATTTCCTTTATGCCTCTTGAGCAGCTGGTTAAAGCTCAAATGATTTTTTTTTTTTTAACATTACAGGATACCAAGTACCAGGGAGCCTTGTTGGTAATGCATCACTGGAAAACATTTACCAAATGCATACAGAGCTGAAAAACTTGAAATATATCTATTGGCCAAACATCAAGTTTTCAAGGTCTCTAAGTATTTTCTGTGCAGCACAGAGCTGTATTCATTACTTGAAAGAATGACGTGTTAATGGGATTCAGTGGTATTGGTATTTGACATATAAGCTAGAGATAAAATTGACTGAAATGGGTAACTTTTCAAAATGAATAGCAGGGTAGGAAGAAAAGATTCTCTCCATCATTATTGAATAATGTCAATGTTTTCTGTCTAAGGGGATTTTCCTTGCTGTACATTAGTAATTGTTCCTGAAAACAGCTTATGAAATTGACCTTAAATATATTTTACGATGATACTCACCTCTATGAAGTGTGTGTGTGTGTGTGTATGTTTAAACCAGAATCAAATTTCTATTTCCTATGGGCTTTGAAGGGCTGTCTCCATAGTGATGGCCAATGAGCAGAGAGGATTTCACAGGTTTCTTTCTCAGTACATGCGGCACAGTCATCTCTTTTTTTGTCCTTCTGTTTGTTCCCTGTACACCATTACTGGCTGCCTCCATGGCAACATCCAAAGAGCTCTTGCACATACATGAGTGCACCTCTGTGTATGCTCCTCTGTGTGTGCCCTCATGCACTCAGGGTTATCAGAAAGCATCTGAGTGCCATACCTGTCCAGTCAGTTGGTTTTATGTCCCTGGCAACCACCTTTTCCCTCAGGATAGTATCAATTCTAATTATCTTAAGAATTGTACCTATTGAGTTGTCTACCTGCGCCTGATATGCATTAATCTTCTATAACTTTGGTTTCATGGATATAAACTGTTAATATATTTAAATATGGAGATTATTGGCTGTATACCTACAGAAGGGCCCTAACTTGTAAAATATCAAGTCTCAATATGATAGCTGTTTTAGCCTGCAGTATTTTCACATAAAAGACATTCTATTTATACATTTTTGCATTTCATGCTATTTATTCCTAGAATTTAAAACACTCTAGCTTCAAATTTGTATTGTTTTGTTGTTTGAGTGACTTCTCTCTGTGTGGTATTTTATTTTATAAGGAAACATTAAATCTGCCCTCAAGACACTTAATTGTTTTGGCAATCATCTGACATACCTACCTTGATGAGATATATGCCTAACAAGAAGAAGCTGATGCTGATCTCAAGTAATACATGGATCTACTAATTAACTGACATTAAAAAATCTGGCCAGAATGCAGGTAACTGAAAGTGTATATTATTCTATTTTTTAACAGGTGAGGAAAAGAATAAAAAGGAAAAACAATTTGATATAAAGTTGATATTTGTGAAAACAAAGTTAAGTTACTGGTAGCATGTTGTACAGTTACTGCTATTCCTTACCATACATATTTGGGAAATGAATAGATGAAAGGTATGATTCTTTTGAACTGACCTAAATTATTCATTGATAAATGATTTGATAACTGCAATGAACTAAAGATTGATTACTAAATTTTCTTATATTGATATCTTAATTCAGAATGATAAATTTGATTTAGGTCAGATGAAGTTAATCATAAAACCTTCCAAAGTAAAAGTTTTGGCTCAGAAAAAAGTTATGAATCATAGGATAAAATGAACCCATATAATTATTAATTATTCAATTTATTTTAATTATCTTCCTAGAGAAAGTTTTTGTTTTCCCTAAGATCTATGATGAATTGTAGAAAATGCATGTTTATTCATTAGGTACTCTGGGTTTTGGATTCTTATAAATATAATTCTGGTATCAATTTTCTCAGAGTAAGGACCCTTTGTAAATAAGAGGAATGCTACTCATTCAAGGTATGAAAACATTTTTTGAAGGTTCCTTAACTTCAAGCACAAATTAAAAGAGTTGTAAAAATGTGAAAGTGGAAAATTTTTAAATCAAAATATTACATTTAAAATTTATTTTAAGTCAAAGAGGCAAAAATGAAACAAAACAGAAATATTGATTAATAGGTCAGAAGCATAAAGATGGTACACTTAAGACATCAGTATAAGATTAAACTAAAGAGAAGACTACTCTGGTTTTAGATGTTTTTCTTATTTTGCTTATTTTTAACTTTCGATTTCTTATTGAGATATTTTAATTAAACTCTGTTCTATTGTAATACTACACTTGTAATTCCTACTTCAACTACTAAAATAATCATTTAATATGAATCAATTCAAAGTTTGGGAGTAGAGTTTAGACTATTTGAACTTGATAACATCCAGTTATTTTCATCATTTTGTGTGTTTTTAAAAGTTAACACATATTGCAATTGCAATAATGCCTTTCAAATGGGTGATTTTCCCATGCGTTTTGGTTTTGTTATCCCCTTAAACCAGAAGTCCCATGTGTTTGTCTTTGGGAACAGCAAGAAACCTTGAAGTTGCAGAGACGATTATAGTATTATTCCATCCAGAGTACTTATTAAGCAATACTTGGGAATCCATGTTATTTGGAAAATTTCTGATTTTTCTTTTTTAAAGCAACCTCGTATTTCTAGCTCACAGCTCTGCTCCAGCATTTTCTTAAGAGCCTCCCAATTTCCTCTCTTATTTTATTCACCTATTGCAGGAGCATCAAATTACTGGCAATGGAACATTTGCAGTCATTCTTTGGTTTTTCTTTGTTTGCCAAGAGTCATTTTATGTAATTGTTCAATATCAGCTTTTCTCACCCAACCAGTCTTACCGGCATGTGTTAGGTTCTATCTCACTTTTATGTAAGATATTAAACTGTCAGGTAAAACAAACAATTCTTCTCGTGTTAAAAATTATTCTTTGCTTATTGCAAAGTTTTTAATATGTTTCCTTTTTGTTTCCTTTAACTATGGTGGAACCTAAAATTATACAAGACTGTTGCTGCTGCTGCTGCTGCTAAGTCACTTCAGTCGTGTTGGACTCAGTGTGACCCCACAGACGGCAGCCCACCAGGGTCCCCCATCCCTGGGATTCTCCAGGCAAGAACACTGGAGTGGGTTGCCAGTTCCTTCTCCAATGCATGAAAGTGAAAAGTGAAATTGAAGTCACTCAGTCGTGTATGACTCAGCGACCCCATGGACTGGAGCCTACCAGGCTCCTCCATCCATGGGATTCTCCAGGCAAGAACACTGGAGTGGGTTGCTATTGCCTTCTCCAGTACAAGACTGCTGCTGCTAAGTCACTTCAGTCGTGTCCAACTCTGTGCGACCCCATAGACGGCAGCCCACCAGGCTCCCCTATCCCTGGGATTCTCCAGGCAAGAACACTGGAGTGGGTTGCCAGTTCCTTCTCCAATGCATGAAAGTGAAAAGTGAAAGTGAGGTCGCTCTTAGCGACCTCATGGACTGCAGCCTACCAGGCTCCTCCGTCGATGGGATTTTCCAGGCAATAGTACTGGAGTGGGTTGCCATTGCCTTCTCCACAATACAAGACTAGAAATTGTTTAATATTTATGCCCTTGCTATTATTATGCAAGCAAGTGGAAAGTCATTTCCAACACTACAATTCACTTCATTAACAGCAAATAAAATTTCTATTTCTTTTTTTCCTTCAATTTTCACACTAATAATTTAATCTCAGTGACTCATAAGTAAATTATAAATTTTGTGCATGGTTATTATTATAGGATCATTATATTATCAAGAAACCTTTATATTTTTCCATTTACAAGCTGAACAACCCTCAAAATGATTGTGAAAGTAAAGATAGCCCTTTTCTGCAGCCTTATTTCCTACCTTCCAGTGACAACTCCATTATGAGTTTCTAAAGTGCCACAAAAGTCAATCTGATGCTTCCAATATTAATGGTCATGTTTGTTGAGGTCTTACTACAATGACAGACTATGTCTTAAGCACTTGATATAAATTTATTCAATTTATTCAAACTTAGAAAGTAGGTACTTACTATCCCAACAAACTAGCTCACAATAAACTGTGGAAAATTCTTCAAGAGATGGGAATACCAAACCACCTTACCTGCCTCCTGAGAAATCCGTATACAGGTCAAGAACAACAGTCAAGAACTGGCCATGGAACAGCAGACTGATTCCAAATTGGGAATGGAGTATGTCAAGGCTGTATATTGTCACCCTGTTTATTTAACTTATATGCAGAGTACATCATGCAAAATGCCAGGTTGGATGATGCACAAGCTGGAATCAAGATTGCCATGAGAAATATCAATAACCTCAGATAAGCAAATGACACCACCCTTATGGCAGAAAGTGAAGAGGAAGTAAAGAGCCTCTTCATGAAAGTGAAAGAGGACAGTGAAAAAGTTGGCTTAAAACTCAACATTCAGAAAACTAAGATCATGGCATCTGGTGTCATCATTTCATGGCATATAGATGGGGAAACTATGGAAACAGTGACAGATTTTTTTCTTCAGCTCCAAAATCACTGCAGATGGTGACCGGAGCTGTGAAATTAAAAGACACTTGCTTCTTGGGAGAAAAGCTATGACTAACCTAGACTGTATTTTAAAAAGCAGAGACATTACTTTGCCAATAAATGTCTGTCTAGTCTAAGCCATGGTTTTTCCAGCAGTCATGTTTAAGGATGTGAGAGTTGGACTATAAACAAAGCTGAGTGTCAAAGAATTGATGCTATTGAACTGTGGTGTTGGAAAAGACTCTTGAGAGTCCCTTGGACTGTGAGGAGATCAAACCAGGCAATCCTAAGGGAAATCAATCCTGAATATTCACTGGAAGTACTGATGCTGAAGCTGAAACTCCAATACTTGGCCACCTGATGCGAAGCACTGACTCATTGGAAAAGACCCTGATGTTGGGAAAGATTGAAGGCAGGAGGAGAAAGGGATGACAGAGGATGAGATGGTTGGATGGCATCACCCACTTGATGGACATGAGTTTGAGCAAGCTCCACGAGTTGGTGATGGACCGGGAAGCCTGGTGTGCTGCAGTCCATGGGATCACAAAGAGTCGGACATGACTGAGTGATTGAACTGAACTGAACTGAGCTGAACTTACTATCCCAACTTTATAAATGAAGAAACTGAGGCACATAGAGGTTTATTAACTTGTCCACAGCCATGCAGTTAGTGAGGGGAAGAGCTGAGATTTTGAATCTAGACCATCTGGCTCTATTATTCTACAATTCCATGATATTCACACATTTAAATGTTCCTTTTAGGGGGGTTCTTGGTGGCACTAGTGGTAAAGAACTCACCTACCAATGCAGGAGACATACAAGATGTGGGTTCAATGTTTGGGTTAGAAAGAACCCCTGAAGGAGGACATGGCAACCCACTCCAGTATTCTTGCCTGGAGAATCTTATGGACAGAGGAGCCTGGAGGGTTAAGGTTCATAGAATTGCAAGGAATCAGGCAAAACTGAGGTGACTTAGCATGCACGCTTTACGAAACTCTAGTTGTAATTCTCACATTATCTTAATATGCTAAATGAATTACAAAAATTGAAATTGGAATCACAAAGGCTACAAGGGAAACCAATGTGTCCCCCGAAGCTGCCTAAGCCCCATTTTCCCCCAAGTCATCTGGATTTTGTTTTAATAAATGTCATTGTCTATGAGACTGCTTTTAATACTACTTTTGCTTCAGAATGCTGGTGTTCTTCTAGTGCGCTCATACTGAGAGGAAGAAAGATGAAATAGCTGGGAAAGCATAAGTTTGAGGGAAGTTAATATAAACTGGTGTTCAAAAATTATTCAAAGATTTTTGAAATTTATTTTTAAAAGCTGTATTTATATAAGCTCCATGGCCTATATATTATAGGTAAATATTTCCTAGCTACTCCCGGG
The DNA here is from genome assembly GCF_014754425.2 of Oryx dammah. Lineage (NCBI taxonomy): Eukaryota > Metazoa > Chordata > Mammalia > Artiodactyla > Bovidae > Oryx > Oryx dammah. The sequence continues at coordinate 55,824,633 of NW_024070202.1, read as the reverse complement.
ATGCCTGGATTTGAACTGAGTGTTCTTTGTATGTCATCCCACTTTTCTTCCCTATCCTCTTTAAAAGTATTAGGCGTCCTCAGTTGAGAAACAACTCAGGAAACCAAGAAAACGGCTCTAGTGAATGTCACTCTTTCACTCAGCTCACTTTATCAACCATTTTTGATGGTATGTATAGTGAGTTCTCTATCCCTGGCTGTCCTGATTGAATTTCATGACCCCAGTTTTACAAGGCACAGCCATCTCTGCTTCTGGATGACTTACTTTCTCTCTGGGATGCACAGAAGGATCATCTCAGAGTCTTGTTTCATGTCTCTGTTCTGAAGAACTCTAAAACCTGCAGGCAAATGTAATACGAAACTTTGGCGGCGGCCTTGTGACTCAAGCCGGGCTGGAGAGAAGACCTTGCTGGAAACTTCCCATGCCTTGGACAATATATATGTGAACTCGAATTCAAAGTTTTTTCCTATTTACAAAATGTTGTTGTATTGTAAAACAGTGTAACCATAATACTAGAAAAGAAAAAGTTACTTAGATTGTCATCACCCTATAAAAACAATTCTTTTTATCTTGTCACAAACATAAATATTAACACTCCTCTATCTTTAAGTGGAATATTGCAGGCTCCCAAGAGAAAGCCTTTGTTTTACCTTATGCTTACCTCCCTCAACTTTTTACCTGAAAAAAAATAGAGCTAATTCCAATAGTGAGAAGTGGATAGTTTCCTAAGGATGTAGTAGGGACCTGAGGAAGAGGACTCAGATTGCATAATAGCATCTTCAATATTCTTGTCTCCTGCTAAAGGTTTCTTCTCTCTTCTGGTCCCTTCATCCCATCCCTGTATAGATCCCCGGCCCCCCACTCCTCACCCCCGCCCAACTAGCCTTAGCTTCTCGGCTCTTCTCCTTGGTTTTTACTTCCACCATGGCAAAATGATCAGCCATCTATTATTTTTCAGATGTGTCTCTCTGGGGTGTAATTTCATCCTCTCAAAGTAAATTTCATGCCTATCTTACTGCGTTCAGGCTACTATGAAAAAAATGCCATCAACTGGGGCCTGGTAGGCTGCAGTCCATAGGGTCATGAAAAGTCGGACATGACTGAGCGACTTCACTCTCACTTTTCACTTTCATGCATTGGAGAAGGAAATGGCAACCCACTCCAGTGTTCTTGCCTGGAGAATCCCAGGGATGGGCAAGCCTGGTGGGCTGCCACCTATGGGGTCCCACAGAGTGGGACACGACTGAAGAGACTTAGCAGCAGCAGCACCAGGATGACTTCTAACAACATAAATTTATTTCTTAACAGTTCTGGAGGGCAGGAAATCCAAGACCAAAACAATGGCATATTTGGTGTCTGGTGAAGCCCTTCTTCCTGGTTCATAGATGGCAGCTTCTCTCTGTAACTTCACACTGGGGAAGGGAGCTAGGAAGCTGTCTGTGGTCCTTTTTATAAGGGTACTTATTCCTTTCATGAGGGCTCCAGCCTCATGACCTAATCACTTCCCAAAAGCCCTATCACCGCATACCATTATACTGGGGATTAGGCTTCAACATAAGAATTTTGGGAAGGCAACATAAACATCCAGTCCACAGATATACTGTTGACAAAATCTATTTCTATCTGGCAGGTTTCAATGGGCTATTTCTCAAACCCTTTCCTGGAAGTGGGCAAACGATTGTGTGTTTAGGCTGTGGGAGGTGATGGTGAGTATTTGAGATCTAGAGATGGAAAAGGGACCTTCAGCTGAAGTTTACTTAGGCCATTGTATCTAACTCACATATGGTACAATACTCACTTTAGTATTTGAGGTAAAGGAGAAGGAAGGAGAGGAAAGAAGGGAAGAAAGGGAAGGAAACAGAAAGAGCATTTTTTTCCACTGGGTGCTTTTTTCAGCAGTCCACAGCTTTTTTGGTATCCACTACCTTCATTTATGGCACATCTATTTTTTAAAATAACTTTCTGAAGTCCTTTTTATAATTCCCAGGCAAATAAATATGCTTTCAGTTGTACCAAGTCCTCTTCAGTTCAACATCTAGATTTCCCATTGTCAATTACCTTCCCTCACACGCTTTTTGTCTCATCAGGAAGTCTAGTTTCATCTGGATGTCATGAGCACATGTGTTTAAGCTAACATGTACTAATGTGTGGAGAGTGGAGAGACATTTACCCTTTCAAGAAGAATTTGTGTTCTAAGGAAAGATATAAGCCAGAGGAAGATCTTTTGGGGAGGATTCTATAGTATAATTCTATGGTGTAATAACTGAAGTGTAAAAAACCCAAACAAATGAGGAAGTATTTTGGGCATGCAGGACAACATTTAAGCAAGAAGTTCTGTTTCGGAATCTGGATTCAGGGTCCATTCACTGTCTCCACAATTGCTTCTCTTACTCACTCTTCTGAACGTAAAGATTGTCTAAAAGAATTTCTCCTACCTGTACTCCTCCTTTTTAACATGTTATGATAGCTCACCTGGCAACAGTTCTGGGACTTTCCTATGGGGGCACTAGTATGTCCAGCTAGAGGGAGAAAGGTTGAGATAGGAATCAGGAAATGAAATTTGTGGATCATCAGTAAATGCTATTTCTCTAAGTCAAAACTATTGCAACTGAGAAGCAACGTTATTTGACACCTAGTCAGAAATTTCAGTAATGTACCTTTTAAATTATAAAAGTAATATGTGACTATTATAATCAATTTAAACAAAAAGTTTAAATGGAAAATACATGAATTTAAAAGTGATAATTTTCTTTCCTCAACTCTATTTCCATCGTGCAGGGGCAACTACTGTTAGTAATTTGGGGTATAACTCTCCATACTTTTATCCATGCTCAGCTAATTTTGGCTCTGCATAATCCTGACATTTAGCTTTTCTAGGAGAAGGCAATGGCACCCCACTCCAGTACTCTTGCCTGGAAAATCCCATGGGAGGAGGAGCCTGGTAGGCTGCAGTCCATGGGGTCGATAAGAGTCAGACGTGACTGAGTGACTTCACTTTCTCTTTTCACCTTCATGCATTGGAGAAGGAAATGGCAACCCACTCCAGTATTCTTGCCTGGAGAATCCCAGGGATGGGGGACCCTGGTGGGCTGCTGTCTATGGGGTTGCACAGAGTCGGACACGACTGAAGTGACTTAGCAGCAGCAGCATTCCCATAGGCTATCTTGTATCAAAAGTTAAGTCAGATTTACATCTGGGCTATGGCAGACAGTGTTTAATAAAGGACAAAAGGAGCATTTTTCTTAACATTATTTTAGAGAATCAATATTGAACATTTAGTTCTTTATACCCATATGCTAGTTCATTATCTGCCACAAAATTGTTACTTGCAAAGGTGACTATGCCTAAACTACTAGCTTATATGTACCTGTTTTGTTTTTATGTCATTTTTAGCTTGGGGTCTTTTCTTCATGTTCCTTTTCTTTGCATTCTGATTATTTGGCAATGCATTTTAAATGGAGAAGTGGAATACTGGCTGGAGTACAAAACAAACTAAAAAGACTCTTAAATTCAGAAACTTCTATTTTTCCACCTATATTGATCAATGATTATTTTACACTTCTGTTTCATTTATAAATGAGCATACATTTTGGACAAGTTTGCTATTTGATATACATTTAAAAATAATCCTTTAAGCCTTAAATCTGTGATTGTCTTTCTTGCATTTTCTTTTCTACAGGTGGAATAATTCAAGTGATTTTTATGCCAGTTAACTCTCATCTTTGGGAGTTGTTAATTTGTTCAAATGCATCAGGATAATTTTTTTTAACATGAAATTTGCTTGAGAACAGAGCAAATTTGTTTTCTTACTTACATTTTTGAGATGTTCTCTCTTTTAAAAAAACTGAATTTATTTGAATTGTATTGACTGTGCAACTGTTCTGAACTTCAGATACTATTTTTAAAGCCTAGGACTGGCAAAATCAGTGAAAATCAGTTACAGAAGAAGAATATTTAATGGCAATATTGGAAAGAAACTGAGCCCTGGGAGTGTTAGCATACTTTAAACTGGATGTGAGTCAGCCATGAAATGCTGTTATCAAAAAAAGGAATGCATAAATGAGGCAATTATCTATGCAAATCTGGCTTCAATATGTTGAATTTATTATCATTTTATTATACAGGATTAGGTAAGCAGTGTAATATAAAAATTGAGAAAGTAAAGCCCATTCAATTGTATATTTTCAACCCAGAGGTAAATAAACTCTGCAGAAGAAGCAAGCCTATTTGGAGATAACGGTAACATTGAACAGGAAAACACTTTTTATCATGAATCGTAATTACTTGTGTAAAAAATTTACCATGTTCTATGTTTAAAACCACCAGGCTCCTCTGTACTTGGAATTCTCCAGGCAAAAATACTGGAGTGGGTAGCCATTCCCTTCTCCAGGGAATCTTCCTGAACTAGGGATCAAACCCAGGTCACCTGACAGCAAAGAGATCAAAGCAGTCCATCCTAAAGGAGATCAACCCTGAATATTCATTGGAGGGACTGATGCTGAAGCCGAAGCTCCAATACCTTGGCCACCTAATGCTGGGAGTCAACTCATTAGAAAAGACCCTGATACTGGGAAAGATTGAGGGCAGGAGAAGGGGGCCACCGGGGATGAGATGGTTGGACGGCTTCACCGACTCAATGGATATAAATTTGAGCAAACTCTGGGAAGCAGTGAAGGACAGCGAAGCCTGGTGTGCTGCAGTTCATTGGGTTACAAAGAGTCAGACACTACTTAGCAGCTGAATAACAGCTAAGTTCTATGTTAGGATCCAGGCCTCAAAAGCAATGCACTATTAATTGCTTTCCCCCCACCTTTCTCTAAGAACATCTTTTTCACATAATGAAGGTGGTAAATGTTATGTGCTTTTCTCTGAGAAGGTGCCTCTATCAAGTTCTCCTTGTTTTGAAATTAGCATTACTCTTTCCCACATGCCAGAGTTAGGTCAGCTACTGTCTTGATTACCAGTGTGGTAGTTGCTTTCTTCTTTCTGTGTCTTTTTTGGCATTTTGGTGAGCAGTGGGGAAAGGCTCTGTGTAGGGTTGCTGAGGAAATGCACACAGTACAGTATCCTGGACTCAGCATGGGCTTAATAAGTAATTATTGAAAGGATTACCAACCCTCTCGAGTCACTCCCCAGCAAGGGTCCTCCTGCTTGGTGTTATTTGAGCCAAGAGAATGAGACAGAGTTCCTTTTGGTAGCAAAAGAAAGCTTTATTCTTTTTTTCTATTTTTACATACTAATTTATTTTTTATTGAAACATAATTGCTTTACAATGTTGTGTTTCTGCTGTACAAAAAAGTGGATCAGCTATATGTATACATGTGTGTGTGTGTTCAATTGTGTCCAACTCTTTGTGACCTCGTGAACTATAGCCTGCTAGGCTTCTCTGTTTATGGGATTTTCCAGGCAGGAATACTGGAAGAGGTTGCCATTTCCTCTTCCAGGGTATCTTCTCAACAGAAGGATTGAACCATGTCTCTTGAGTCTCCTGCACTGGGGTAGATTCTCTACCACCGAGCCACCTGGGAAGTCCCTATGTATACATATAAGAAAGCTTTACTCTTCAGTGAAAGAATAGGGAGATACGAGCTTGCATAATAGAGCACAGCTCTTCCCAATAGCCGGTGGGTGAGGCTGCTTTATAGGGTTCTCCTGGGTTGTGGGGAGAAGGGGTGAGTTCTTATGGCTCAGGTGTGGCTCTGCTGGTCATGCCACACTTCCGACTGAGGTGGTCCGAGTGGCTCCTGAACGCAGAATATGCTGCTGCCATCTTGAACGAGATGTCTACATAGAAGTCAGCTGCGGAAGTTTACCTCTGAGGCAACATGCACAAAGCTTCTGCACATGCCAGCTATAGGCAGATGAAACTGGACTAAGAAGAGGTTAGACTTTATCTTATCACTAAATACCGTCTTATTTTTCTCAGGAACCCAGTTGGTTTTTCTGGTGATGAGGAAATAACTGCATGACCAAAATTAAGAGAGTAAAATCAGCTCATGCATAGCAAAGCAGGCTGCTAATTACTTGATGTGATTTGAAAGGCAGTATAAAGACTGCTTGGTCCCTTAATTTGGCAGATGTAACATAGTGCCTGGAATTCTCACCTTCGGTTTACAATTTTTTACTTTGTGTTTGGGCATTGAATACTGGGAGTAACTAAACTGGAGTTATTCTGGAGATAAAACCTAGTGTCAACCAGTATGACATGTTAGCTAGTTTGTCATCAGTGTGAGAGCTTTAGAAAGAAAAATCTTTGATTTCTGAAGAAGAGGGATGAGAAATGGAGGGGGGAAACGTTTAGAATCTGGAAGTTTGGTTTTTCGAATCTTAGGGGCAGTGAGGAGAGGGCTGGTCAGGGGAGAGACACTCTCTGCTAAGAGGGGCCAGCATAGAGAAGGTGGTTTTGGCTGTGGTGGTGGCAGGTAGAGGTATAGGGTCAACTGAGGAGAAGTTGGACCTCCTTTACAGTTTAGTCCACATGTGAAAGAAAGAGAACTAGTTCAACCTACTCCCTTAGCTTTCTGTTTATGGCAAAGAGGGCTGAAAGGGGGAAACATTTCTTCCAACTGGTTGTCTATTGAACTCTCCAGAGAATAGCTTAACTGTCACCCTGCTTGCCTATGGAGCCTTGAGAATACTTCCTTCCTTATGCTGGTTTTTCCATTCATGAGACCTTCATTCTAGGGGAAAGGAAGGGATTGTGAGAAGCAAAAGAAGAGCAGATGAGTGTTAGATTTTGGTCATTCTAACAGGCGTGTGGGTGGGAGGGTTGTGTGTGTGTTGCTCAGTCGTGTCCGACTCTTTTCAACCCCATGGACTGTATAGCTCACCAGGCTCCTCTGTCCATGGGATTCTCCAGGCAAGATATCGGAGTGGATTGCCATTCCCTTTTCCAAATAGGGGTGTGGTGCTGCTGCTAAGTCGATTCAGTCGTGTCCAACTCTGTGCGACCCCATAGACGGGACCCCACCAGGCTCCCCTGTCCCTGGGATTCTCCAGGCAAGAACACTGGAGTGGGTTGCCATTTCCTTCTCCAGGAAATAGGTGTGTAGTGGTATCTTATTGTTGTTCTAGTTCCTAACTACTTAAGGGTGCAGTTCAGTAATCAATATGCTCACATTGTTGTGCAGCCAAGCTCTAGAACTTTTTCATCCTCAAAGCGGAAACTCTATACCCATCAAACAACTACTTTCCATTTCCTCTTCCCCCTACCAACTGACAACAACCATTCTACTTCTTTGTTAAAGTGTACAATTTAATGGTTTTTAGTATAGAATTATGCAGCCGTTACCACTATTAATTTTAGAAAATTTTCATTACCTAAAAAAAATATGACCTTTAATGATCATGCTTCGATCATACCATCTGACTCCCACATCCCAGTTGCGGTCAACCACTCATGTCTCGTGTCTTTATAGATTTGCTTTTTCTGAACATTTTATACCAGTATGTGAACTCTTGTGACTGGCTTCTTTTGCTTAGCACAGTGTTTTCCAGTTTCATCCATTTTGTAGCAAGTATGAAATAATATACATTTTGTTTCTATGAATTTGAATGCTTTTGATACTTCATATAACATAGTGTTTTGTTTTGTTTTGGTTTTTTGAGTGTATGCCTGGCTTATTTCACTTAACATAATGTCCCCAAGATTTATTTATTTGTGTCAGAATTTTCTTTAAGTCTGAATAATATTCCATTATATGTGTATATCACATTTTGTTTATCCATTCATCTGTCAATGGACACTTCGGTTGTTTCCATCTCTTGACTATTGTGAATAGGGGTGTACAAATATTTCTTTGAGATGCTGCTTTTAGTTCTTTTAGGTATGTACCTAAAAGTGGAATTGTCAGATTATTTTGTAATTACATTTATATTTTTTTGAGGAACTATCATAGTGTTTTTACATAGTAGCTGCACTGTTTTACATTCCAACCAACAGAGAAGAGGGGCTTCAATTTTTCTGCAGCCTTGCCAACATTTATATTCTGATTGTTTTGAAGTTTGGTTTTGTTTTGATGGCAGCTCTAGCAATGACTTTTAAAGGTCCCTTTCACCAAACTATCGCCTTTTCTTTACAGATGTGGAGATTGTAGTTCAAAGGAGCAGTGATTCCCATTAACAGTAGCTAAACGATTGAACTCAGGTTTTTAGAACCTAAGTACAAGGGTTTATATACTATAGAAGGATTCTCACAATACATCAGACAAAGCTATTAGAAATGGCAATCAAGAAGATCCTAAAATAAGAGAGATGAGACATTAGAAGCATGATGGAGGAGGTTTCTATTCTTTAGCGTTATGTTTGTGTTTGCAAGGATGAGAATCTGTTGATAGTAATAGTGCCAAGGGGAGGAAATTTTTTAAAAGTTAGCTACGGGAACAGTAATGCTTGACCCTCATCAATATGCTCAAATTAGCATTATCTGATTTACATTGGTATCAGCCCAGGTGTGTAGAAGAGCAGCAGCAGACTATCTCAGATCATTACAAAACTGGAGACTCATCTCCTGTCTTTCTCTGAGGATTTTCAAATAAACAGTAATTATAATGGTAGCAATTTAGGAATTGCTGATTACATGATTTCCCTAAACCTGTCATTATCTGTAAATATTTCATGAAAAATAGAAATACAGTGCTTTTGATAGCTTCATGAAGGTATTTTTTTTCTTTGAAGAAAAAAACCCATTAACTATGTTCCTTGTATACTTTCCAGGTCAGGCAAATACTACCTCTGGAGCAGAGAATTATATCTACACTTTCACATATCATTGTTATTCTTTATGGCTATATATTTTGGGTACAATGTTGCAGAAACTGCTAAATGTTTATTTGATGACAGACTTTCTCTCTTGCACTATTCAGGGAAATAAGATGCAATGATATAAGTGTAATGTAGTGCTCTGCAAAGTACAAAATCCTGCAGTTTCTTTCTTTTCTTCCTGCTTGGTATGCAAAATACTTCTAAGCATTCTGAAAAAAATACAGATCATGGAGAATTTAAAACACTGGACACTGTGAGAACATTGTGTGGGGAGAATAGTGACAGCCTGGTGTTCGGTTCACACTTAACATTTCTTTATTCTATTACCCCAATATTATGGATGATAAGTGTGAAGAAGAGAGAAGTCAAGAGAAGACAATGTCAAACAAATCACAGAAATGATCACACATTAAATTTATTCACATAGGAAATATTTACTAACTATCTATTATGCGCCAGGGTATAGTATTAGACACGCATGGGAATGATATAGATGAAAAAGACACTATTCTTAATTTCAAGGACCTTAGAAATACTCTCTGTGATGTTGTGCTCTCAAACATCAGAATCGCATGGAAGTCTTCTTCAGACAGAGGTTGCCGGATACTACCCTTTACTTTCTGATTCAGTAGATATCGGCAGTGGTTGCGGAGCAAACATTTGCGTGTCTAAAATGTTCTTAGAGGGTGTTGATGCTGCTGGTCCTGGGACCACCCTTTGCAAACCACCATTATAATGGAACTTTTGTGTCAGCAAAAGGAAATTCTAAATTTAGAAATTTTTACTTGTAAAAGACTTTTTTGATTATATGTAATAAAAATATTGTGATTTGGGACTTCTCTGGTGGTCCAGTTGTTAAGACTGTGCCCCTAATGCAGGGGGATCCAGGTTCGACCCTTGGTCAAGGAACTGATCCCACAGCCACAGCCAAGAGTTTTCATGCTGCAGTGAAGATCCTGTGTCCCGCAGCTAAGACCCAGTGCAGCCAAACAAATCAATAATTTTTTAAAAATATTGAGGCTTTACACAGTCAAGTGAGGCTGTGCAATTAACATTGGCCGTAAAAGTGAACTGAAAATGTTTATGCTTCTGACAGCTATATTCATATCTATACATCTCTATTTTTCTGTATACATGTGTATTTCTTTTTTTTAAGAAAAGATATGAAGAAAAGGTACCCAGTGAAACAATTTTGGAGATCTTGAAACATATTTAGTGTATTATCAACAAAAAGAGATACTTAGTAAGGAACATGAGATATAAGTAAAAATATTTAGGAAAAAAGTTTCAAATTAATGAAATGTACAACCTCCTACCCTTACTAAAAGCTCATATCCCAGTGAAGCCTCACGAATGTTATAGAAATAATAAAGAAGGAAAAAAACCCTTAATGATTGTCCTGTTATATTCAAAACAAAATAACAGAGAACAAAATAATTGGTATGTACTTTGATATAATACAAAAGTGGTTGTGTTTTACTTTAAGAAAATGACCCAATTTTCCATAGATTGGCTCCTTGAAGGAATCTTCTTGGTTGTTTAATGATGAAAATAATATAATGATAGTAATGATAGATACACTTCTTTATGTAACTGATGCACTTCTTTATGTAACTGTACATACACATGGTACAAACTACAAGCAATGACATGAGGTTATCAGACAAGAAAGATTTGAATGTGATGCAAACAAGTATAGAAATAGCAGAAGAGAGCTAAAGACGGGTTATGTATTATGTGACATCCTTTTTCTGATGTTCTCAAAGAATAGTGACATTTAAAACCCTAATTTGCACTCGCACTGCTACTGAGAGGAAGTAGGAAACCATCATTGCCTATTTTGCTGCATGTTTAAGACGGATATAGAGAGACGTGAAGTTTTCCTGATGCTCCCAAGGCTTGATACTTAAGAGTTAGGATAAGTACACAGGATCATTACTTTTGCTGGTTTGTTCATTTTGCTGTTTTAATTTTAGTCTAGCTTTAAACACCAGACCCCATATATTTTTTTAAATGTAAGATTTGTAACAGGCTTTGTTTGGGAAGGAATTTCCAGGGATTTAAACTTGTTAATGTCTTCAGAGCTGAGTTCATCTTCTGTGTAGGCGTAGCAGGCAGTTGCTCTTCGTGTGATTCAAGTTTTCCCACTGGAGTGTTGTCTTTATTAAATCTCTCTCTCAGTGGCATGCTAGGGAACTAGTTCCTATTTTTGCCTGATGCTCTTGCCAGTGGAGTCAGTATTACAGAATGGTGACATGGGACGGCTCTGGAATCAAGTTGTCGTGGTTCAAATTTCAGCTCCACTAATACATTAGGTTTGTGACCTTGAAACAGTTTTTTAATGCTTCTAAACCTGAGGTTCCCAATCTGTAAATGGACTTTACCACGAGCTGGGCCTGAATTGCTATGAGGGTCAAGGAACCGTAATAAAGTCATTCTGGAACCAGGTCAATCTCTAAAGTTCAAAAAGGAAGAATCTCTCCTGGAACACAGCTGGAGTTTTGTTTGACTCTATAATTGGAGAGTTGACCAATTATAGATCAAGCTAGAATCATCTAAAGCTTGGACATATCTGTTTAGAGTGTTCAATTTTAAGCTATTCTGCCACTTTGGCAAGTTTTTCTGGATAGAGGGCACTCTGGCATTCTGTGAGGATAGTCCGTTTGTTTAGATAGCAAGTTTCTCAGACAGGAAATTATCTTAAGCTAACCTAATAGGACATTACAATGGGTTCTGGAGTTTCTTGAGGTCCTTAGAGATATTCCTATAGTTCTTTGTAGTTATGTACAACTAATGGCAATGACTAATCTAGGAGTGTATAACCACTGAACAGAAAAGGAAGTTGTACTAGTCTTGAGGCAGAGGATACATTTCAGATTGTAATGAGAAGATAGAAGCCAACTGTAGCTTTAAGTTTGAGTTTATAATGTGAGCGATAGGAATGACAAGGAAATAGGGAATTTAGAGGAAAATTCCTGTGAATTTTTATATTGAAGAATAAAGCTGTTAGTCTATATAAAAGTAAGCTTATTTTATCTCCTAATTAACAACATCTAGGTTAGAGTTTGCATATTATTATGGTAATTCTTAGGATGCACAAAAAATTAAATCAAAGGCTTTTTGAGGGTTTAATTTTTCTAACCAAGTTATAGAAAAGCACAGTAGGACATTCTTCACTTCTCACTTGACTTTTGTAGCATGCTCATAAAGAGAGTTATTTTTACAAAATATTCAAGGGCTTCTTCAAAGCCTCTTTTGAAGGATTTACTTTGTCATCAGATCTTTATTTCTCAATGACTTATCTGTTTTCTAATTTCACTTTTATGGACTTCAAGAAATCCTGCACCTTTTGTAAGATTTTCAATTTCACTGATAATTATATCATAATTTTTATAAGAAAATGACAAAGATATGAAAATGGTGCTTAGGATAAAAGCTAGTGTGAAGCAGGAAAAGATTTTTGAGTATGAATTAATTTTATGTGTGGGAGTTCCTTAGCAAATATTCTTCTGTCATAATAGTTTTGCTTGCCTCTGAAACCTTGTAAGTCAGAGCTGGAAGAATACCTACATGGATAGAATACCTACATGGATGAAAAGAATGGCCTGTGTAATTTTGTTATCTACTCAGGGCAGGAATCTTATGATTGTCTTTCCGAATGTGTTACTGACAATAGAAGCACCCACATTACTTTAATTTTGGTTCCAACCTATTAGCTCTACTTTCTAGAATTGGGATTTGCAGATTTGATGATTCTCTTTTCAAACCAAAGATTTCTAAAAGTAGGAGGATAACTGCATTCATAGAGTAGTGCTCCAAATTCCAAGTTGTAATTTTTGGACATCTATCATGAAGGTGATATGTCTTCAGAAAGTGAGGACATCCATCCAGAGTAATTCTTAAAATGGCACATCTGTCCAGTGGCCACATTGCTCTGGGGGCCAACAGTTCCCTCCTCTAAAATAATGGGCTTGAGACATTTGGTCAGGGCATGTTCCACTTGGGCTCATGAAGTAAGCATTTGTCCCTGTTTGTTCCTCTTTCTCTGCCAGGAAACTAAGAAAGAACTTTCATAAATGTAGACTTCAATGGTTCTTGTAGAGGCTGGATGCTGGGGGTCTAAGCAGAAGTCCTGACTATGGTTACCCTCTTATCTGGATGTGGTCAATAAAAGCCACCTCAAACCAGGCTTACTCATTATTCCTAAAATGAGCTCATTGCAGAGGTTTCTTTCTCATTTAGTCTGGGTCCACTGGCAGAATGGATTTTGCTAGAGTCTGTCCTCTTCCATGGGCATTTGAACAATAGTTTTAGCTTAGTGCCAACATTCTTATAGAGGGCTCTCCTAAAGCATATAGTAGGGAAACACAGGATAATTCTCAAAGTGCATGTGAGAGCATAATTGACATTTTGGACTAGATAATTCTTTGTTGTGTAAATTGTCCTATGCAGTGCAGAATGTTTAGCATCAGTCCTAACTTCTGTTCACGAAATGCCTACAGCATGCTTTTAGTTATAACAATCAGAGAAGTCTGTGTTGTTGTTCAGTTGCTCAGTCACATCTGACTCTTGGCGAGCCATGGACCGCAGCATGCCAGTCTTCCCTGTCCTTCACTGTCTCCTGGAGCTTGCTCAAAGTCATGTCCATTGAGTGGGCAATGCCATCCAACCATCTTACCCTCTTCTCCTCCCACCTTCAATCTTACCCAGCATCAGGGTCTTTTCTAATGAATTAGCTCTTCGCATCAGGTGGCCAAAGTATTGGAGCTTCAGCTTCAGCATCAGTCCTTCCAATGAATATTCAGGGTTGACATCCTTTAGGATTGACTGGTTTGATCTTCTTGCAGTCCAAGTGACTCTCAAGAGTCTTCTCCAACACCACAGCGCAAAAGCATCAGTTCTTCGACACTCAGCCTTCTTTATGGTCCAATTCTCACATCCATACATGACTACTGGAAAAACCATAGCTTTGACTAGATGGACACCTTTGTCAGCAAATTATGTCTCTGCTTTTTAATATGCTGTCTAGGTTGGTCATAGCTTTTCTTCCAAGGGGCAGGGGTCTTTTAATTTCATGTCTGCAGTTATCTCATATGCAGTGATTTTGGAGCTCAAGAAAATAGTCTCTCACTGTTTCCATTGTTTCCCCATCTATTTGCCATGAAATGATGACACCAGATGCCATGAGCTTAGTTTTTTGAATGTTGAGTTTTAAGCCAGCTTTTTCACTCTCCTCTTTCACTTTTCATCAAGAGAGATGTCTCTAGACATTGCCAAGTGCCTCTTTGGTGGAAAATGGCCACTGGCTGAGTTCCAATCCAGACCAATATTGGGAAATCCTATTGACTGTATCTTCAAAATGTATTCAAAATTCAACCACCTCTCATCACTTCCGTTTTCTATCTTTGTTCAAGCCATCATCATCCTTTGTTTGGATTACTGCAATAACTTCTTAATTAGACTTCCAACATCTGTCCCCCTCCTTCTACTCTTAACATATCAGTGTCTTCTCAATGCATCATCCAGAGTGATCTTTTAGAAACATGCCTGTTTATATCAGCACTTACCTGCTCATAACCCTCCAGTGACTCCCCATTTCCTTTAGAGTAAAATGGTCAACCGAGTGAGCTTAGGACCTGTTGATACATTGCTACCACTGGCTGAACCAAGGATCTACACAGGAGCTGGCCATAGGACAGCCAATTGCTCTTGGCAAAATTCAAGAGCTTTCTAAAAGTTTTTCATGAAGTTGTCTTCAAAGCCAGTTTAATCAGACAAGAACATTACCCTCATTCCTTATAGTCAGATACTTTTTTTCCCAGGTTTTTTCCCAGTCTGATCATCAACCCATATACTAGACTATGGATAACAATTATCTCTATCCAAAAATTCAAGTCCACATGTGAAGGATGAAGTTTTACTATCACTAAGTTCATTTAAAATAAAGCAGTAGATTCTCAAGGCAAATCCACAAGAGGATTCCCCCAAATTGTTTTAAACAATGTCAAGATTGATGGAATGAAAGCAAAAATTCCTAAGGTAGCTATATAGAAGGAGATACTATTCATTTGTATTTTTAATTTTGAGGTATAATTAATATGATCTTTCCTGTTTTATTCAAAATTGCCTCCTAGAATAGTTTAGCAATGTGACATCTTAAAATAATATTTTGTGAAATTTAAAGAATATGCCCTAGAAATGTGAAAAGTAAGATAAAAATTAAACAGTAAGGTAAATCAAGAGGTAGAACACCTCAATTATAAGTGAACCAAGAAACTTTTCCCCCCAGATCAACATGAAGTAAGATCCTATGAAGAGAGCAGAAGTAAAGGATGATTAAAGGTAAAAAATTTACCCCCCAAACCCTTACTTTGATTTTAAAAGATGTCGTCAGTCTTTTAGAGCACAGAAATAGTGAAAACCCTCTCACTACAGCTTGGGAAGATCGCATTTGGTGTTGCTAGTCTGCTTTCGGTCTAGTGTCTTCATATGGGAAAAATAGAAGTCCATCGAGTCAGTGATGCCATCCAGCCATCTCATCCTCTGTCGTCCCCTTCTCCTCCTGCCCCCAATCCCTCCCAGCATCAGGATCTTTTCCAATGAGTCAACTCTTCGCATGAGGTGGCCAAAGTACTAGAGTTTCAGCTTTAGCATCATTCCTTCCAAAGAAATCCCAGGGCTGATCTTCAGAATGGACTGGTTGGATCTCCTTGCAATCCAAGGGACTCTCAAGAGTCTTCTCCAACACCACAGTTCAAAAGCATCAATTCTTCAGTGTTCAGCCTTCTTCACAGTCCAACTCTCACATCCATACATGACCACTGGAAAAAGCATAGCCTTGACTAGAAGGACCTTAGTCGGCAAAGTAATGTCTCTGCTTTTCAATATGCTGTCTAGGTTGGTCATAACTTTTCTTCCAAGGAGTAAGTGTCTTTTAATTTCATGGCTGCAATCACCATCTGCAGTGATTTTGGAGCCCCCCAAAATAAGTCTGACACTGTTTCCACTGTTTCCCCATCTATTTCCCATGAAGTGATGGGACCGGATGCCATGATCTTCGTTTTCTGAATGTTGAGCTTTAGGCCAACTTTTTCACTCTCCACTTTCACATGAGTCTGAGTGAACTCCGGGAGTTGATGGACAGGGAGGCCTGGCGTGCTACGATTCATGGGATCACAAAGAGTCGGACATGACTGAGCAACTGAACTGAACTGAACTGAACAGCTTGGGAAGATCACATTTGGTGTTGCTAGTCTGCTTTCGGTCTAGTGTCTTCATATGGGAAAAATAGAA
The DNA here is from genome assembly GCF_014754425.2 of Oryx dammah. Taxonomy (NCBI): domain Eukaryota; kingdom Metazoa; phylum Chordata; class Mammalia; order Artiodactyla; family Bovidae; genus Oryx; species Oryx dammah. The sequence continues at coordinate 55,808,577 of NW_024070202.1, read as the reverse complement.
CTAATTGGATTATTTTCAACCAGAAATAAAGGAACATAAATTCTAAAATAATATGTAAGAATTGATACAAAATGATAAAAATGTTTGACAAGTTCTAAACGGGAATGCAGATAAGAAAACATCCTCTTGCTCTGTGTAATGGGGGTGAAGTCAAGCAAAGTAAATTTGAAAGTCAACTATCACAGAGAATATTTTGATGACAAGTGGTAATGTTCCATTGCATAGCAAGAGCCCTTCAAAATATGAAAATTTGAATGTAAATTGGAAATACTCAGAGAGGTTCTCAAAGGTACAATCCTTGTCTTGTGAGAGAGCTATAATTCCTGTTTATTTTTTCTCTTTGACATATTATAAGCTAGTCACTTTTTCAAGGATTTTGTGAATTATCATTAAAATATTTATTTCTTTTACTGTGTACTTTTTGGCCATCGTACTTCTCTAGGGAGAGAATACAATAATTTGACAGCATGTTGGCTCTTACACTGAACTTTAATCTCCTGTTAGTAAGTCCACTTTTTCTCCAGGCTTTTGGCTTGGGATAACTTTTTTGCTGCCACAGAAAATAGTGCCATCTTTCATAGACATTTGCAAAAGTAAATTTACTCTAATAAGATGCTAAAAACTTGATTTTTAAATACAGAGATACAATATAATAAGAGACATGGCTGATAAAATCATTTAAGTGCATTCATTAATAAAGACACATTTTCCCATACTAGAGATGGCTTAAGTAGTGGTTATGGTCTCCAACTACCCAGCCATGCTTATTTAATTTAAAATGCAGTTGAAACTGAATGTTCTATAAATCAGATACATTATGGGTTAATAGGGCCTTTGGGGAGGTTGAGATTGGAGGCAGTGAGAGGAATAGTTAGGGAATTTGACTGACACTGTAAATTATTTCTAAGGTAATTGATTTCCAAGTCAGACTTCAGGATGCCAAGACTGCAACTAAAATATATTCTGGGAAACTGAGAGATTGAGAGAGGGCAAAAAGGAAGAATAGGAGATAGAATTTTCTTCCTGTCAGGCCACATGTGGCAGTGTAAGTGTGCCCCAAACTAAACTCTCTCATCAGATTACCCCGTATGAAGAGGGCTCATCTAACCTCAGCTCCAGAAAAGTCACCAGGAGAGGATTCTCTCTCTTCTTTCAACCTCGTTCCCCAGAAATCACTGCTTAGAATTGTTGAGAGACAATTATTCATGAGTCTTGCATTTCTGCACCTCTTACAAAGCAAAGCAGTGACTACTTTTTGTTCTCAACTGTTTTCAAGGATGTTTGTTAAAAGGAAAGACTTGGAAGATGGAGATATTGTCTCCTCCAAAGGAAAGGGTAGGATTGTTTATAGTAGGAAGATAGAGATAGTATCTCTGTCTGGAGCAATGGGCAGGAACTCTCACAAACACAAGATTTGTGTTCCCTAAGGTCAAGGTACCACTATTTTTATTAAATGCTATGGGAATGGTGGGTCTGGGTATCAGTGCAAATTCTAACAGTCTAGTTATTGCCATTGCTTTGAGTAATAACTTGTCCTTTATCTCTGATCCAGGGTTTCATGTCTTCTACCAATACCCATACAACTGGCAGGCTAACTTGTTAACTTGAAAGTAGCTTGTATGTTAGTTTGTGGTAGGCTAATTTATTAGTTGGCTGCTTCTTAATAAAAGCAGCATATTTTGATTAGATTCTGATATATATATATATAATATATGTATATAAATCTATAAAACTAAATATACCACCTATTTTTTACAGATAAAACTCTGCTTGTTTAGATATACTAATTTAGCATAATGAATAAGATGTTTCATGAAAAGAGAGACATGATTGATTAAAAAAGTCCTTAACCATGACTGTTAATATTTATGCTATTCAAAATTTTATTTTCATTTTAATCCATAAAGTTTTTTAAAATTTTTCTTTATATTTAATTGAAGGATAATTGCTTTACAATATTGGCATTATAATACATAAAGTTTTATACATACATTTCTATAGTTTTAAAGCTGTTTGTTGTGTTTTTTTCCTAAGTATTTGTACAAAAGAAAAGTAGATTCTATTATTCTAGATTTGCTCAATGGTCCAAAGGACAAACTCAACTAAAGGTTACTTTTCTACCATAGAAACTTTTGAATTTACTCTGTTGCTGGGAAGCATATTGTTCTGAATTTCCTATTGTTTGTGGCAGAGTATGGCTCAGTCCTGGTTAGGTGTGGCTGAAGGTAGAGCCTGAGATAACTTTAGGGGTCAACAAAAAAGTAAGACCTACATTTTATAGCTTTAAATATATTTTATTATTAGATTTAAATGTAGATTTAGATTTTAGGGGAGTGGTGTGTTCTCAATACATATTCATTCATTCACTAAACTACTTTATAGTTTATATTAGAGAATGAGAAAGCTCTCTTAATTATTGAAACAGCCTTTTTCTCAGGATCTACCAGCTTCTGGTATAGACAAGCTGTACAGTAGATGCAGCTGCTTCTCTTACTTTTTAGTGACCTAATTATTTTTTTCCAGTGCCTTGAACATGGCAGGATATAGAAGGATACTGAATTGAATATAAGTATACTATTTTTCTTTAAGACTATCGTAGAAAGTAAAATTAGGAATTGACCCAGGAATTGACCCAATCAATAAAACAGGACAGTAGCATGTGCCCTTTCGCTTTGTAAATATGGACAAAACACGATTTTTGTTAAACAGGCCATTCCTTAATTAACAACCTGAAGCTTTCAAAGATTTCTGTGATATATATGTACATTAAGATCACTGGGCTCCCTGGTGGCTCAGCAGTAAAGAATCTGCCTGCCAATATGGGAAACACTGGTTCGATCTCTGGAGATCCAGAAAGATTTCCTGGAGAAGGTATTGGCAACCCACTGTAGTATTCTTGCCTGGGAAATCCCATGAACAGAGGAGCCTAGCAGGCTACAGTCCATGGGGTCACAAAATAGCTGGACATGACTTAGCCACTAAACAACACCAACATTAGGATCTTTAAAAGATTAGATAATTAGAATTGTCAGGATAATAATCACTGTACTTGAGCGGGTGTTCTGCCAGATAAACTAGACAGATTTGACACAAAGTTATAACAGCAAATAAATTGAAACATTATTTAAAATACTTGTCTTCACTCACACTTCGGAGCTCAAGTTTGGTCCTTCAAATTAAATATCCACATATTTAATTATTTAGTAGGAGGATAAAACCAATTGTCAAAACATTTAATAATAAAAATGAACTGACAGAAAATATCTATCTGACAAACAAATGTTAACTAATTCCTGTATTATCTCATTTAATAGTCACAATTATTATTATTTCTCTATTATAGATGAGGAAATTACGACTTACAGAAATTAAGTAACTTGCCTGAGTTTACATAGATACAAAGTGGTAGAATTTTAATTCAGTACAGTTAATTTTTATAGCCAGAAAATGATAGCATTTTTCAATGAAAATGAAAATGCCATTGTTTTTAACAGTACAGTCTGGCACTTGATATTATCTCAGAAACCAAATTCTGAAGAAGAAATTTGCATTTCTTTTGTTTTATCCAATTCAGCCTTAAGGTGGAACTACCATGAAAAAGAAAACAAAACAAATTATGCATATGTGGGGAACAGCTTGTCAGAAACCCGTTAACTTTCAACTATGAAGATTTTAACCACTAAGGGTATTAGGTTAAAGCTATCACTTAAGAAAATTGCACATGTCTCCCTTGGGAGAAAAATAACTCAATTCTAAAACTACAAAGCTAAGACTACAAACTCTACAACTAGATAGTATACACTTTAGCAGCACTAATCAATTAAACCTCATAATCCTGCTGAAATTGAATTCTAACTTGCCTGAGAGGACACACCAGTGGACATCTATAATCTTCAACTGCAGACGCCCCAGGAGGTTTCTATCCTGGGCAGCTGTGCGGCTGCCGCTATTCTTATTAGCTGCCTGGTCAGTGCCAGCCAGCAGGGTTCTAGATTACCCAGGTCTGAGCAACCTAAAGTTCCAGTGTTGCTCAGGAGATACAGTATTTGCTTTCAGTTCTGCTCTAACTTCTCTGCCAGCATTTCTGCAAGGTGGATAATCTCTCCAAACACAATAACTTTGTTCAATCAATCATACCCAAGGGTGGCCTTGAGTATAGTTAAAGCACAGGGAACTCTGCTCAATATTCTGCAATAACCTAAATGGGGAAAGAATTTGAAAAAGGACTAGAAAAATACACACAAACAAAAGCCACATGGAGAAATAAAGATCTCAATAAAATACATGAGAAATTAAAAAAATAAAAAGAAGGTAACTGCTTCTATGGTATGATACACAAGACCCTCAAGAAGGGACTTTGCTATACCTTACAAAGTCTCTCACTCCTCATTCAATTTCTAGGGATTAAAGGTCTGTCTAGTCAAGGCTATGGTTTTTCTAGTGGTCATGTATGGATGCAAGAGTTGGACTGTGAAGAAAGCTGAGCGCCGAAGAATTGATGCTTTTGAACTGTGGTGTTGGAGAAGACTCTAGAGAGTCCCTTGGACTGCAAGGAGATCCAGCCAGTTCATCCTAAAGGAGATCAGTCCTGGGTGTTCTTTGGAAGGAATGATGCTAAAGCTGAAACTCCAGTACTTTGGCCACTTCATGCAAAGAGTTGACTCACTGGAAAAGACTCTGATGCTGGGAGGGATTGGGGGCAGGAGGAAAAGGGGATGACAGAGGATGAGATGGCTGGATGGCATCACCGACTCGATGGACGTGAGTTTGCATGAACTCTAGGAGATGGTGATGGACAGGGAGGCCTGGCGTGCTGCGACTCATGGGGTCGCAAAGAGTCGGACACGACTGAGTGACTGAACTGAACTGAACCTCCTACAAAACTGGCATGCCTAGAAGGTCTCAAATTACTTTATTAAAAAGGATTTAAATAATTTGGGGAACACAGTCATCTTCTCTAGATGAAATTAAAACTTCTGTTCACTCTTTGATTTTTTAGTTTTTATAATTCCTTGTTAATCAACATCAACCTGTACTGTATTTGGCTAAGCCATTTTTCTCACAATTGAGAATTTCTTCACAACCAAACTGCCATTGCTTCATAGGGTATAATCTTCAAACCTGTTAAGGACTACCCATTACCCTCATTATACCAGAAGGCAGCTCTGAATGCATGTACCTATTGTTACTCTGTCTGAGGCATCGTTAAAGGAAATCGTAATAGAAGAGCCATCGCCTCCAATTCAGCCAAATGATATTAAAGCTAGTGTGTACAACTCTAATCTCTGTAATTGCAGTAGTTTCCAACCTCTGTTTTCATCAGAACTGTTTTTGGTTCAAACAAAATTTCACCTAGAACCTCAGTATTGATTGACATGTTCAGTAACTACTAAGCACTTATTATGCGACAAGCACTGAATATTTGCCTTAGTGAGTGGAAATGCCATCATCCACCAAATAAGTCTGGACCAAAGTGTAGGAGTCATCCCTGATTCCTCTTTCCTTCACTGCATACATTCTGTCCATCAGCACTTTCTTACCTCTGCTCTCTATCTCCAGCTCTGCTATCTTCATTTTTCCACTTCTCTCTACCTACATATGGTTCAAGTCATTGTTATCTCCCGTAACAATGCCAGGATACACCTCCTTGCTGATTCTGTTCTTGCTCACCTATTATCTATTCTACATATAGGTGGAAAGATAATCTAATGTTTCAGCATGATCTACAATGCTCTGTATGAACTGTCCTTTGCCTACCATTCCCATTTTGTCTCGTCCTTGTCATTTATGAAGCTCTAGACACAGTGAACTTCTTTATGCTTCTTTATGTCAAAGATATTCCTGATCTGGGTTCTTTGCACTTTGTTTTCTCTTTCTGGAGTGCTCACCAGGACCACTCATGGCTGTCTCTTTCATATGTCAATAATTTTCATCTCAAATCATGTTACTTCCTTAGAGAGGTCTTCCCCACCAGACCACTTAAATTAACCCTCCAACCCTTAGGCAGAAAGTGAAGAAGAACTAAAGAGCCTCTCAATCAAAGTGAAAAAGTTGGCTTAAAACTCAACATTCAGAAAACGAAGATCACGGCATCTGGTTCCATCTCATTATGGCAAACAGATGGGGAAACAATGGAAATAGTGACAGACTTTATTTCTTGGGCTCCAAAATCACTGCAGATGGTGACTGCAGGCATGAAATTAAAAGATGCTTGCTCCTTGGAAGAAAAGTTATGACCAACCTAGACAGCATATTAAAAAGCAGAGACATTATCTTGCCAACAAGTGTCCATCTAGTCAAAGCTATGGTTTTTCCAGTAGTCATGTATGGATATGAGAGTTGGATGATAAAGTAAGCTGAGAGTCAAAGAATTGATACTTTTGAACTGTGGTGTTGGAGAAGACTCTTGAGAGTCCCTTGAACTGCAAGGAGATCAAACCAGTCAGTCCTAAAGGAAATCAATCCTGAATATTTATTGGAGAGACCAATGCTGAAGCTGAAGCTCCAATACTTTGGCCACCTGATGGGAAGAGTTGACTCTTTGGAAAAGACCCTGATGTTGGGAAAGATTGAAGGCAGGAGGAGAAGCGGATGACAGAGGCTAACATGGTTGGATGGCATCACTGACTCAATGGACATGAGTCTGAGCAGTCTCCAGGAGTTGGTGATGGACACGGAAGCCTGGTGTGCTGCAGACCATGGGGTCACAAAGAGTCAGACACGAATGAGCAACTGAAATGACTGAAATGAAGCCTTAGTCACTCTTTATCACAGTCCCTTGTTTTATTTCCTTCAAATCATTGGGTACTGTCTGAACTATGATGCTATCTTACTTGTGTACTTCTATTGTTTGTCTCCCTCTCACTCTCCTATAATGTAAACTCCTTTCATAACCATGTCCTTTAAAATTGTTTTTGACATATAGCTGGTCCCGAATGGCTATCTGGCACAGACAGTGGGGAATAAAATGAAGTCCTTGTCTTGACAGAAATTTCAGTTAGACAAAAGAAGTAAATAATGAATAGATACAAACTGGCATCAGTTCAGTTCAGTTGCTCAGTCATGTCCGACTCTTTGTGACCCCATGGACTGCAGCATGCCAGGCCTCCCTGTCCATCACCAACGCCCGAAGTTCACTCAAACCCATGTCCATCGAGTCAGTGATGCCATCCAACCATCTGTTCCTCTGTCGTCCCCTTCTCCTCCTGCCCTCAATCTTTCCCAGCATCAGGGTCTTTTCAAATGAATCAGCTCTTCTCATCAGGTGGACAAAGTATTGGAGTTTCAGCTTCAACATCAGTCCCTCCAATGAACACCCAGGACTGATCTCCTTTAGGATGGACTGGTTGGATCTCCTCACAGTCCAAGGGACTCTCAAGAGTCTTCTCCAACACCACAGTTCAAAAGCATCAATTCTTCGGTGCTCAGCTTTCTTCACAGTTCAACTCTCACATCCATACATGACCACTGGAAAAACCATAGCCTTGACTAGACTACTTTGTTGGCAAAGTAATGTTTCTGCTTTTTAATATGCTGTCTAGGTTGGTCATAGCTTTCCTTCCAAGGAGTAAGCATCTTTTAATTTCATGACTGCAATCACCATCTGCAGTGATTTTGGAGCCCCAAAAAATAAAGTCTGACACTGTGTCCACTGTTTCCCCATCTATTTCCCATGAAGTGATGGGACCAGATACCATGATCTTCATTTTCTGAATGTTGAGCTTTAAGTCAACTTTTTCACTCTCCTCTTTCACTTTCATCAAGAAGCTCTTTAGTTCTTCCTCACCTTCTGCCATAAGCGTGGTGTCATCTGCTTATGTGAGGTTATTGATATTTCTCCTGGCAATCTTGATTCCAGCTTGTGCTTCCTCCAGCCCAGCATTTCTCATGATGTACTCTGCATATAAGTTAAATAAGCAGGTTGACAATATACAGCCTTGACATCCTCCTTTTCCTATTTGGAACCAGTCTGTTGTTCTATGTCCAGTTCTAACTGTTTCTTCTTGACCTGCATACAGGTTTCTCAAGAGGCAGGTCAGGTGGTCTGGTATTCCATCTCTTTCAGAATTTTCCACAGTTTATTGTGATCCCCACAGTCAAAGGCTTTGGCTTAGTCAATAAAGCAGAAATAGATGTTTTTCTGGAACTCTCTTGCTTTTTTGATGATCCAGTAGATGTTGGCAATTTGATCTCTGGTTCCTCTGCTTTTTCTAAAACCAGCTTGAACATCAGGAAGTTCACAATTCATGTATTGCTGAAGCCTAGCTTGGAGAATTTTAAGTATTACTTTACTAGCATGTGAGATGAGTGCAACTGTGTGGTAGTTTGAGCATTCTTTGGCATTGCCTTTCTTTGGGATTGGAATGAAAACTGACCTTTTCCAGTCCTGTGGCCACTGCTGAGTTTTCCAAATTTGCTGGCATATTGAGTGCAGCACTTTCACAGCATCATCTTTCAGGATTTGAAATAGCTCCACTGGAATTCCATCACCTTCACTAGCTTTGTTTGTGGTGATGCTTCCTAAGGCCCACTTGACTTCACATTCCAGGATGTCTGGCTCTAGGTGAGTGATCACACCATCATTATTATGTGGGTCATGAAGATCTTTTTTGTACAGTTCTTCTGTGCATTCTTGCCACTTCTTCTTAATATCTTCTGCTTCTGTTAGGTCCCTACCATTTCTGTCCTTTATCGAGCCCATCTTTGCATGAAATGTTCCCTTGGTATCTCTAATTTTCTTGAAGAGATCTCTAGTGTTTCCCATTCTGTTGTTTTCCTCTATTTCTTTGCATTGATCGCTGAGGAAGCATAGGTACCATAAAATAATAGAGTTCTCTGTGGTCAGAGAAGGTGCAGGGAACATAGAGGAAGTGAGAGGGAGGGAGTCAGCCATGTGGCTATCTGAGGCAAGAATACACAAGGTGAGGGAAAAGGCAAGGGGTTAATGTTTTTTGAGGCAAGCCTGGCCTCTCTGGAGCTAGCGTGAAATGGGCAGAGAGGAGAGTAATAGGAGATAATGGGTCACAGTGGAAGGGCTGTTTCTTTGAGCATTATAAAGTGAAAGTGATAATAAAAAGTGTTATTTATTTTATTTCATTCCTAGTAAAGTGAAAGTGAAGGTGTTAGTCATTTACCTGTGTCTGATGAGGACTGTAGCTCACCAGGCTCCTCTGTTCATGGAATTCTCCAGGCAAGAATGCTAGAGTGGGTTGCCATTCCCTTCTCCAGTGGATCTTCCTGACCTAGGTATCGAATCCAGGTCTCCTGACTTGCAGGAGGATTCTTTACCATCTGAGCCACTAGGGAAGCCCTCAACTCCTAATAATTTAGACATTAAAACTCACATTTTCCTGAGCAGCACACCTGGCAGGTATTTCAGGCTTCATGGAAGGTTTTTCATAAGTAGTCTAATGGGTTCCATTGAGGTTTATGTCACTCTGGATGATATTAAATTGTTCCGGTGTATCCAATATAAAAACCCCCTAAAAGAATGCAAAATTGTGAAGAACAGTCAGATCTTAATCAGACTGGACCTCTCAGAAATGATTATCTTTTACTCTAACCAGTCATTTAATCATATTGCTGATATTTTGATTCAAGGTCAAAATGGGGGAGTTTAGTTTGATTATGACATTTGTGTCAAAGCAATCTGGTTGCTTTTGGCTACTTGCAGGCAAAAGGTGTGTATACCAGAAAAATAGTTTCATTCCAGTTTTCAGAAACACTTGTAATTTGGGGGGGAAGTGGCTCAGATGGTAAAAGAACCTGCCTGCAATGCAGGAGATCTGTGTTTGATCCATGGGTCGGGAAGATTCCCTGGAAATGGGAATGACACCCCACTCCAGTGTTCTTGCCTGGAGAAGTCCATGGAATTGCAGAGTCGGACATGACTGAATGACTAGCACATTCTACTTCAGACAGTAAACTTTTTGATAGATAAAATTATAATTTGAGTAGTGGGCACAGAGAAATAAGGTAAAATGTTGTTTATTACAGAGAACAAATATAGGGAAGACCTTAGTACTTAGCTTCAGGGTGTTCATGGTTTAACTGATAGAGAAGACAAATCATATACCAGTGTAACAACGACTGTCTCCATACTGCTGTGCTCACCTTCCTTCTGCCATGATTTTCTAGCCTCTGAAACTTACTTCATATTCCTGACCTGGGGAGATGTGAGGAGTAGTTGGCTGGCAGTGGTGGGATTCAGGATAATTTCATCTGTGTGACTAATCTAACTTCGGCCTCATACCCATATTCTAATAATTGGATCTGCCTTTTGCTTTGGCACTGACCAAGCTCTCCTTGCATCCTGGTTATCTCTGTGCTGTCAGCCTCATAACATTTCCAGGGTTAAAAAGATTAAAGTTCTCCCCCAAATCAAACCTGGGCTTGTGATCATTTGTCTGAGGCCACCTGCCTGTTTTTCCACCTGTTGTCTGCCACCAGAATACTCAATCAATTCTGAGACTAATATTATAGTAGTAAAGTATAATTAGAAGACAATTATAATTCCCAGGTGACAGAACCTGGGAAGAAAAGACACTTACCTCACTATACAGTTTTGAATTTTTTTACCATGTACCTATGGTATTTAAAAAGGAAAAAAAATTGAAACAGCAACAACTTTAAAAACTGACAAGATGGTATTTTTCTAGTTCACAGAAATATCTGAGTCTTACCTCAAATGAAGTACCTGATGCTTGAGATCCCAAGAAAGCAATTCACACAAGGGAAACCAGGTAAGCTAACCCTCAATTATAATCTGAGGACTTAGCATGAAACCTCAGTGGTAGACCCTGGAAGGTTGGACTCTAAGATTACCTACAACTCCAATGTATTTTGTGAGCCCATATGATAGCAAGGCACAGAAGAGTATGAAGAGTGTGTAAGAGATAGAGGATTTGCCTCAGTGCCTATGTGTGATGTGGGGGAAGGGAAGGACTTTCAGGCTTATCTTCTTCACTGCGTGAAAACAGAGGGGCAGGTTGGAGACCTGCCTTACCTTTCAGTCTCTTGGAAGGAAAAAAAAAAAAAACAAACCCTAAGGAACCATCTTTATATTTGAGTAATCTTTTAGTCTTTTTAATACTCTACCTTCTTGTACTGTGTTGTAATCAAGGATCACATTCCTTCTCCTTGGAGATAGAATGGGAGGCCTACATTCTAATCCATTTTTTAGGAGATGGAGTAAGGAAGGAAAAGGGACCTTTAATTTCCTCCCTAGAGAATAAAGATAGTTGGACAGATGAGTTCATGATGGGAGTGGGAATGGGGGGAATAGATATTGGAGATGGGATAAATATAAAGTGAGGGTGGCTAGGTAATGTCAGGTAGGTTTCAGAGAGTCTGAAAGTTTTGATTAAGAGATTGGACTTTTTTCCTCTTAGTTTATTTAATCATTCAGTAAATGTTCCCTAGGTGCCCACATGATGCCAAGCCTGGGTTGGAGGCAGGGTGACAATGATGAACAATATATCTTTTGTGCTTAAGTAGCCTAGATTCTCTAGAGGGGAATAGATAAGTAAAGAGGCAATTAAAATTATGTATTAGTGCCATATCTGGAGCAGATGGAGCTGTTCCAGGAAGACATATGACCTAATTCTGGGAGGATGGAGAAAACTCCCTAGAGGAGGAGACATTTGGGAGATAGTCTTGAGCTAAACCTGCAGAGATGGTGGCAAAAAGCATTCAGGCAAAAGGACCATTATGCAGATCGATCAGCAAGTGAGCTTGACTTATTAGAGGACTTAAATTCCCTTCAGTTTATGTGGGAAGTAACCAGGAAAACAGTGAGTAATGAGACTGGAGAAATCTTCAAGGCTGGATAGTCAAAGCCCTCATAAAACACATACTAAGTGGTTTGGAATTTATCCCAGGAACAATGGGAGAGCCATTGGCTAACTTTATTAGGGAAATGACATAAGCAGGTTTATACTTTTAGAAAGATCACTCTGTCTTGTGTGAACAATAGACAAGAAAGAGGCAAGACTGGAGGCAGAGACCAGTTAGCAGGACATTGAAATAATCCAGGCAGGAGATGATGGCCACTGTAGTAAAATTAAAACTTTGGGTTTGTGGGATGTGCTTGAATTCTTTTGTTACATCTCTATTTCCCCCCTCTACCTTTCTTGCTGCTACACTGGGCTTTGGGAAGCTGCCCCTAACAGGCTAATCAGCTTTGCCCTCTGGCTTCCAGGTAAATGTGGCCAATGGGAGATACCTGTAAGTGATCAGAGGAAAGAAGAGTGAGGGTGAGATACCAGTTCCCATGGATCCCTCCCAGTTTGGTCACTACAGGCTGGCATCCAGCAAAGCCTATACGGAGTGTCCAGCAGCCCTATCTATATACCTCTCCTCTCCAGGCTGGGTAACTGCTCACTACTCTTGCATGTTATGGCCTAGGGGTGGTAACTTCCAAGGTACTGTATCACCCTTATGGTTTCCTTTAGACCCAACCATTTCTTTGTAAATATTCTCATTATTAAGCTCTTCTCAAATTATGTAGCTTTCTGTAACATCTTTTTTGCTACTGGGGCCCTGACTGATGAACAAGAGGACAGAGAGAGTACACAAATGTAGGCATCGTAAAATGGTATAATTGAAATGATCCTGTGTGAGACAGAGTGCAGGCAAGGGGGCAGTTGATAATAATTCCTGTAAATAATACATTTGAGAGGTGTTTGGTTTGTTAATTAAAAGGAATAACTATAATAATAGCTAGTGTCTTATTAAACACTAGACACAGGGACAGGTCTTTAAATGCATTGTCTTAATTCTTATAAATTTCATAAATTAGGTATTATTCCATTTTATGGGTATGAAAATCACGTCTTTTAGCAGTTGCATAACCTGATGTAGGTTACTCTTCTATCAGGTGTCAGAGGTAGAATTCAGATTCATCTCTGCATGACTCTACATCATATTTGTATGGAGCTCTGAGGGTATTTCCTGAATAAAATACTTAAGTTTCTTAGACTAATTTTATACATGACTGTTAACGGACTATGTTTAGAAGAATTGAGGTTGAGTTTGGGGAGTTATTTTCTAATCAGTTGCTTTAGTATTTTACTATTTTGGTATAATTATAAAAAAGCTACAAAAATAGTTTGACACTATTTTCCAGGGTGATTGTTTGACAAAGAGATGCAGTCTTTGTATTGATTGAACTAATAATTTTTGATGGTTTCCAATAGTCACATTAGACTGTGGGTAGCATTAAGATAGAGAAGAACACTTCAGGCAGAGGGGAGAAATTATTTACTTTATAGGAAGAGAAATGTATACATGTACATTTCTTGAAAAAGATTAACATTCCATATTGCATTTGCCACCAGAGGGAGTCATGTGAATGCCATACTGACAAAGGAAAAGGAAAAATCATTAAATATTTTCTCCCAGTTCCGCTAATATTTCAACAAGAATTCAGAATTTGGTAGAGCTTGTGTAACTATGAGAAAGGACTTAAACATCTCACCATAGGGTGGGAAACAAAAGAAATGTCTTGCTTAAATTAATCATGCAGGGTAAGAGATATAGATACCAAAACCAACTAATAGACACATTGCAGATTTTAGCAACACAAGCTTAATGTTATACTAAAACTAAAAAATCAAACTGTGATTTATTTTGTTCCAAAAATCATTCTCTACTATTACCAAAATACTGTTCTAAAAAAAAGTTTTGGAATCAACAATCTAATCAACAATTTTACTAATGTTTCATTGAGCATATTTTATTTTACCCTTATATTCCCTGTACCAGGATGACTGTGATTGTTATTTTCAGTAAATAAAATAAAAGTGAAAAGAAACTTAATAGGTAGAAAGATCCTGCATCCAAAGAGTATTTGATATATCTATGCTCTCTGAAAACTTGGCCAGGATTTTCTCAACTGGCAAATTATAGAGGGGGAATGGGCTATTTAATAACTGATAGATTTATAACTCAATTTATTTTATATTTAATTTTAGAATTGATCAGTTAACAGCATTTACTGAAAGCTACTATATACACAGTACTGAACTGTCCATTAAAATCAAGACCAAGTGACAATAAATCTTAGAAAGATGAGTTCTGAAATGATGTTTAATGCCTTATATAGATCACTAGTTTTCAAAATATGGTCTTTGCCAGCGCCAATACTATTGCCTGGGAACTTGTTCAAAATACAAATTCTCTTATTTCAGTCCCAGATCTGTGAACTCAGAAAGACTAGACATGGGGGCCTAGCAATCTGTGTTTTGATAAGCTCTTTAGATAATTCTGCCGCTGCTAAGTCGCATCAGTCGTGTCTGATTCTGTGCAACCCCATAGACGGCAGCCCATCAGGCTCCTCTGTCCCTGGGATACTCCAGGCAAGAATACTGGAGAGGGTTGCCATTTCCTTCTCCAGTGCATGAAAGTGAAAAGTGAAAGTGAAGTCGCTCAGTCACGTCTGACTCTTCGCGGCCCACCAGGCTTCTCCATCCATGGGATTCTCCAGGCAAGAGTACTGGAGTGGGGTGCCATTGCCTTCTCCCTTAGATAATTCTAATATGCGCTTAAAGTGAGAATCAATGATAGAGATCTAAAATCTGATCTCTTCAAAGTAGTATAAGTCCAGCACTTTATGCAAATTGCAACATGAGCTTTCTGTTTTGTTGTAATAGCTATTTTCTTATGGGTAAATTAAATTTAAAAATAAAAATTAAATGTGTGATTATAGCCAAGAATTACAACTTCTAGTAACACCAAATAGTCATAGATTAAAGTAATTGGGTTTGGAAATAATAAACAGATGGATTGGGGAAGCAAGAGTAAACAATACATACTTTCTGGCCAATGGCAGTGGAATTTATTTTTTTTCTGTCTCCACAACCATTGCTTTGTCTAAAGATCACAATTTATTCATTTTTCCATTTATAATTTTGAGATTATATGATTACTTAGGAACTCAGAAGATGTGCTAAAAACACATACTTTACAAGGGCAAAGTAAGATTTACCTAGAAAACTAGAAACAAGATTAATATTACAAGATGACTTTTATATCATATTGTCTGAATTTTTCACAGAATACATGAATTACTTTATAATAGAAAATACATGTTTCAAATTATTTTTTAAAGTCTAGCTGCAAGCAAGTAAATTTAATGTGACAAAAGAGATCAGTTTTTTAGTTTTCTTTACCTAATAAGTACTGAATTGTCAGTATGACTAGTTGTGTCTTATATTGGCTCTTTCATATATGGTCAAATACAGTGCAGTCTATTAGATTATAGGCATACCTTGGAGATACTGTGGGTTTGGTTTTAACCCAAAGCAAATAAAGCAAATATTGCAGTAAAATGAGTCACAAATTTTTTGGTTTTCCAGTGCATATAAAAGTAATGTTTACACTAGACTGTGGTCTATTAAGTGGGCAATAGGATGCTGTCTAAGACACTGATGTACATACCTTAATTAAAGACATTGTGTAGTCGCTAAGTCATGTCTGACTCTTTTGCAGCCCCATGGACTGCCAGGCTCTTCTGTCCATAGGATTTCCCAGACAAGAATAATGGAGTGGACTGCCATTTCCTTCTCCAGGGAATCTTCCCGACCTAGGAATTGAACCCATGTCTCCTGCATTGGCAGATGGATTCTTTACCACTGAGCTACCAGGAAGACTCTAATTAAATACTTTATTGCTAGAAAGTGCTAACCATTATCTGAGCCTTTAGAAAGTCATAATTTTTGTTGGTAGAAAATCTTGTCTTCATATTGATAGCTCCTGACTTATCAGGGTATGGTGGTTGAACAATGGGGTGGCTGTGGCAATGCTTAAGGCAATGAAGTTTGCTGCATCAGCTGACTCTTTCAAGAATGATTTCTCTGTAGCATGAGAAGCAGTTTGCTACCTTTTTACCCACAGTAGAACTTCTTTCAAAATTGGAGCCAATCCTCTCAAGCCCTGCCATTGCTTTTCAACTAACTTTATGTAATATTCTAAATCATTTATTGTCATTTCAACAGTCTTCACCAGGAGAGGATTTCATCTCAAGAAATAACATTCTTTGGTCTTCCATAGGGAGCACCTCCTCATCCATTAAAGTTTTTTAGCAAGATTGTAGGAATTCACTCACATCATCCAGATCCACTTCTAGTTCTCTTGCTATTTCCACCACATCTTCAGTGGTGGAATTTGAAACACTTTTAACTACTCCTCTGAAGTCTTGACCCTGTCAAAGTCATCCATGAGAGTTGGAATCAACTTCTTCCAAACTCCTGTTAATGTTGATATTTTGACTTCTTCCCATGAATCATGAATGTTCTTAGTAACATCTAGAATGGTGAATCCTTTCCAGAAGGTTTTCTATGAATTTTGCCCAGATTCATCAGAGGAATTAATATCCATGCCAATTAAAACCTTATAACCTGCATTTCTTAAATCATAAGTCTTGAGAGTCAAAATGACCCCTTGATCCTTGGGCTACAGAATGCATGTTGTGATAGCAGGAGGAAAAACAACATTAATTTTGTACATCTCCATCAACATTCTTGGATGACCAGGTGTATTGTCAATGAGCAGTAATTTTTTTTTTTTTTTCTGGGCAACAGGTCTCAACAGTGGCCTTAAAACTTTCAGTAAACCAAATTGTAAACAGATGTACTGTCAGCCAAGCTTTGTTGTTCAATTTATAGAGCAGACACAGAGTAGATGTAGCATAATTCTTGAGAGTCCTAGGATTTGGGGGATGGTAAATGAGCACTGGCTTCAACTTAAAGTCATTTATATCCTATCCCCATTGCTTCATCCATAAAATGGAAATAGTAATAGTTCATTCTTCATGAGGGGATTGTATGTGACAATGCAGGAAAAATACAGCCATTTAAAAATTAAATGTGGTGAGATTTCTCTTGTTAGCTCCCAAAATATAAATAGATGAAGCTAAATTTATGACTTATGAATATATAATTACTCTTGAGAACATGCCTCTTGCAACTTAAACACAGGTTTTTTATTAAGATTTGATCTTACTTACTGCTATTACTTAGTGGCAGGTTGTCCTAATTTTGTGATAAGAAAACCATTTCAAATGAAGAGGTTAATATCAATTGATGACAATTATGCAGCCTTTTGAAAATCCCAGGAATATATCATATTTGTCATTGTAATTTTCAACTTTAAAAATTTATGAATCAAAAGCAGGGAGATCCCAAAATGGAGAGGACATCTTATTTTTCTTCAGTGTTTACAATGATTGAAATTTGGCACATTTTTCATATTTTAATTAAAATTTTTTTGTAGGGGCTAAATGAATATTGTTGATGTTAATATTGACATAAACCTTATTTTGTCTGAAAGTAATAAATGTTCAAGGAAGGTACAGATAGTTGATAAAACCATAGGGCACTCAGCCATCACTGGAAGGGATTAAAAGGCTATGGGTGTCAGGGAATCAACTGACACAGCTCACTTAAGACGACTGAGTAGCTTATGGTCTTCCCAAGTGGCTCAGTGCAGGAGACACAAGACACGTGGATTGCATCACTTGTCAGAAAGATCCCCTGGAGAAGGAAACAGCAACCCACTCCAGTATTCTTGCCTGGAAAATCTCATGGACAGAGGGGCCTGGCAGGCTACAGTCTATGGGGTCACAAAGAGTCAGACACAGCTGAGCACACACAAACATCCACACACACACATTCAATGGCTTATGAGCAGCACTCTGATGGAATTTTTCTTCCCTTTACGAGAAAAGAAAGCAAGAAACTGAGACTAGAGAGATCATCTCTCATATAACTTAAAAAGAAGTGGACTTTTGATTCCTAGTCATTTAGAAAATATTTTTTAATGTAAGCAAATCCTTACAATCTGGAAATGGTGGATATCCTATGAAGGATATCTTCTTAATTCTCTATTTCATTATTTTAAGAAATATTTATCTATCCATAAGATCCTGTTTCTGCTGTGAAAAAAACTCAGATTCAAATTAAATAAAAAAGAACTCTTCAAGGGAAAATATATTAATCCTATAATTTATTTTGAACAGATAATGTTGGAAGGTGCAGATGAGGCTAATGTGTTAAAACATTTTTGTTGTAAACATCTTTCATGATATTTGAAAAACAGTTTACTCTAAAGTTTGAAATTGTCCTTTCCAGTTTGATTTTCACTGTGCTTTTGCTTGATTAGGAGAAGAGATGACTACAAATAAGATAGAGGTTAATGATTTATGAAACACCTTGTATCAAAAGCTGGGCTACTGTCCCACTGCCCCCAGGAATCATGAATGATAAATTAGGAGGTTACCAGTAAGTTATTCATTGTAGTGGTGAATCATTGAATTTGCTGGCTTTCTCCTGTGGCTCTAGGCTTTCATTTTTCAGTCAGACTAAATGTTCCATCTAGGGTCACAGTTTAGAGTGACCTAATCTGTCCTTCTGCTTTATTGACTATGCTAAAGCCTTTGACTGTGTGGATCACAATAAACTGTGGAAAATTCTGAAAGAGATGGAATACCAGACCACCTGACCTGCCTCTTGAGAAACCTATATGCAGGTCAGGAAGCAACAGTTAGAACTGGACATGGAACAACAGACTGATTCCAAATAGGAAAAGGAGTACGTCAAATCTGTATATTGTCACCCTTCTTATTTAACTTATATTTAGAGTCCATCATGAGAAACACTGGGCTGGAAGACACACAAGCTGGAATCAAGATTGCCAGGAGAAATCTCAATAACCTCAGATAGGTAGATGACACCACCCTTACGGCGGAAACTGAAGAGGAACTAAAAAGTCTCTTGATGAAAGTGAAAGAAGAGAGTAAAAACATTGACTTAAAGCTCAACATTCAGAAAACGAAGATCATGGCATCCGGTCCCATCACTTCATGGGAAATAGATGGGGAAACAGTGGAAACAGTGTCAGACTTTCTTTTTTTGGGCTCCAAAATCACTGAAGATGGTGATTGCAGCCATGAAATTAAAAGATGCTTACTCCTTGGAAGAAAAGTTATGATCAACCTAGATAGCATATTCAAAAGCAGAGACATTGCTTTGCCAACGAAGGTCCGTCTAGTCAAGGCTATGGTTTTTACAGTAGTCATGTGTGGATGTGAGAGTTGGACTGTGAAGAAAGCTGAGTGCTGAAGAATTGATGCTTTTGAACTGTGGTGTTGGAGAAGACTCTTGAGAGTCCCTTGGACTGCAAGGAGATCCAACCAGTCTATTCTAAAGGAGATCAGTCCTGGGTGTTCATTGGAGGGACTGATGTTGAAGCTGAAACTCCAATACTTTGGCCACCTCATGCGAAGAGTTGACTCATTGGAAAAGGGTCTGATGCTGGGAGGGATTGGGGGCAGGAGGAGAAGGGGATGATGGAGGATGAGATGGGTGGATGGCATCACCAACTTGATGCACATGAGTTTGAGTGAACTCCAGGAGTTGGTGATGACAGGGAGGCCTGGCGTGCTGCGATTCATGGGGTCGCAAAGAGTCGGACACGACTGAGCGACTGAACTGAATTGAATTGAACTGAACCTGTCCTTAACTTCTTAGGAACCTCATTGTAACTAGCAAGGCAATTTGGTTATTTCTTTAAATGTTTGGTAACATTTATCCACTCTTTCACCATTTTTTAGATCCTTACATCTATCATTTTCTGATTTCTTTTAAAAAATGATTCTGTTTTAAAATTTTATATCATTTTCCAGTAATGGATTTAAGTTGTTTTAGTGTAGCCTGCTGTTTGTTTGTAGAAGTAAGCATGAGTTCTATCTTTAATACTATTATTGGAAATAAGAATGCTGTTATTAATATTTTCAGTAATACAGCCTTCACCTGTATGCTGCTGCTGCTACTGCTAAGTCGCTTCAGTCATGTCCGATCCCCACTAGGCTCCCCTGTCCCTGGGATTCTCCAGACAAGAACACTGGAGTGGGTTGCCATTTCCCTCTCCGCTGCATGAAAGTGAAAAGTGAAAGTGAAGTTGTTCAGTCATGTCTGACTCTTAGCGACCCCATGGACTACAGCCTATCAGGCTCCATCATCCATGGGATTTTCCAGGCAAGAGTACTGGAGTGGGGTGCCATTGCCTTCTCTGTTTCACCTGTATAGTGATATGTGAATTCTCTTCCTCTATTGCTTCAAAAAGCTTTTCATTAGCTCTAGATTTTGCTCTATCTAGAATAAATTATTGAACTTTTTCTAGTATATTATGGCCAACATAAAGATAATTATTTGAAAACAATTTTACAGGTATAAACACACATATACTATTCTTCTTCTTATATACCTATTTCTAATTTTATTTGTGATTTATCATGTGTATGTATAAATTTATCCTGGATGACAGATTTTTTTTATGTAATCCAGGAAGACTTTTTTTTTCTTTTGTTATTCAGTTGCTAAGTTTTGTCTGACTCTTTGTGACCCCACTTACTGCAGCATGCCAGTCTCCCCTGTCCTTCACTATCTCCCGGAGTTTGCTCGGATTCATATCCACTGAGTTGGTGATGCTATCTAACCGTCTCATCCTCTGTTGCCCACTTCTCCTTTTGCCCTCAATATTTCCCAGCATCAGGGTCTTTTCAAATGAGCCTGTTCTTCACATCAGGTGGCCAAAGAATTGGAGTTTCAGCTTCAGCATCAGTGCTTCCAATGAATATTCAGGACTGCTTTCCTTTTGATGGACTGGTAGTATCTCTTTGCAGTCCAAGGGACTCTCAAGAGTCTTCTCCAACACCACAGTTCAAAAGCATCAATTCTTCGGTGCTCAACTTTCTTATAATCCAATTCTCACATTCATACATGACTACTGCAAAACCCATAGCTTTGACTAGATAGGTTTTTGTTGGCGAAGCAATGTCTCTGCATTTTAATAAGCTGTCTAGGTTGGTCATAGCTTTTCTTCCAAGGAGCAAGCATCTTTTAATTTCATGGCTGCAGTCACCATCTGCAGTGATTTTTCTTACTCTAAAGAAATTTGAAGTTAATATTAATTACAACCAGTTATTACTAGTAAATGTTTAATAACCAGCTCTCTAGAAAGAAAAAAGAAAAAGCTTAACTAGTGGTGTTTGCTAATCTCCACAGTGTAAATACTTTCACCATGGCTGATTTCAACTACCAACCTGATGTCATTGAATGCTGAGTGGGAAGATAATGCATGTAATTGGTTCTCTCAAACTAGTATGAGCCAACTGTAGCCAACCAGAGATTTTAGTTCCATTTTTATAAGTACTCAGTTGACCTAATAAAAATTGAAATTATAAGGTTTTAAATGAAGTTTTTAAAAGTCCTAATAGATTTTGTTATATGCTAAATTAATACATATGTGTTTTTTGTGTTTTTCTAATTTTTACTTGCTTGTTTTTGAGAGGAGTGAAGCAAGAAAATTATCTGAGTACTTGTAAATAGATGATCATTGCAGGAAACTCTATGTTACAACAAATCACAGACATCAGAAATAGAGCCAGGTTGTCAGAGACATGAATTACCCCAAATCTTTTTTTATCTGGAGAGAAATCCCTCTAAGTTAACACTGACTTTTATTGCTGGTATTTTTATTATTTGAGATCTGTAACACTGATGAGTAGAAAGCATCCCTCTACAGTGAGTTTAATGATTTTGAAAACATAAAGATTTTTGTTGTTGTTGTTCATAGAAAGGGTAATATAGAATAGTGCTCTCCAAACTGAAGTTCATAAGCGGGTATGGGTCTAAGAACTGTGAGGAGAAACAGGCAAAAGTTGAAGTAAGGATTTGGAAACTTATACAGTAATTTTTCGACATTGCTGCAACATCCTAGTTCATGATCAGTGGACTCATAATCTACGACTGTAGTCATTGAATGGAATAGACAGTTTAGGCTTTAGTTATACTTTTAGGGAGTCATTTGTTATATCTATGATGAGGGATTGAGGATTAATTTTGAAAATATATCACTTGCCTCATTTTGTGTAGAAGTTAAAAGTGAGTATCTTGAGCTTGCCAGAATTGCTTTAAAAATCTTTTGCATTCCTATTGATATTCTTCTGCAAGACTGGTTTCTCTACTTTTGAGTGCTATTAAAAACAAGAAGCAGCTGTTTAGAAATACATTGCGGTCAGTCCAATCTCGATTAGATAATATGACAAGCAAGAAGCAAGCTCATTTATTGCACTAAAACGTTAAGTACTGATATCTTGGTGTTTCTTTGAAGTGTGTGAATAGGCATTTAATATGGGAAATTGCTATTTCCTCACAAAGTCTTCAGTTACTATTGTGGAATGACAAAAAAGTATAAGTGTGTTAGAAATCACTTAGTTTTGCAGTTCTTTGTAATTCTTTTTTTCTGCTTTAGTTATGTTTCTTCTGAGTACATCTATTGAAATTTTATGTAATTTTACATGTTTATTGAACCTGATGATAATAAATTAAGCTTGTCTTTATGTCTTTATTTTTATTGCATTTTATAAAAATATTGGTCAACATGGAAACACTGGGCCTTCTCTACAGATAGTTTGAAAAGCACTAGGCTAGAACAATAACTGGGTAAGGAAGTTGTTCAATAATTACTTATTAGACAAATGGAAAGTTAGAGCTTTCAATAAGGTATAGATAGAACCAGAGATATTTTATATCTCACATTATTATAAATTAACAGTTAATAGCAAATCTCAAAAAATATATGTTGTTAGTCATAAGATAACTTCTTACTTACAGACTGTAACTTGCTTTACTTGGTATTAGTAGTAGAAATTTTCATTTATCTTCCCTGAATGGAATTTGCTGCATTCTCTAGAGTGGCTACAATTGAGTCTAAGGTCATATTAGGCAAAATCATCTTTAAAAAAAATACAAATCTGGTTATGCTAGTCACTTCTCTGCTTGAGATCCTTTAATGGCTTCTCATCACATCTAGAATAACATCCAAAATCTTTTTAATAATATGCAAGGTCCTACAGGGTCTGTACCCCACTACCCACCTGACTTTATCTTACCTTTATAATACTCTAGTCATAACTGTTCATAAATGTTTCTTGAATAAGCCTAGCATGCTCTCATCTCAGGGCCCTTTTCTTGATGGTCCCTTTACTGCATACTCTCTGCCTAAATCTGTCCACAGTTGACTCTTCCTCATCCTTTGAGATTTCAGATCAATATCACATTCTAGAGTCTTTCCTTTCACTTCTGTGGCTTATCTATCCCATGACCTTCATTTATCACATTATGAACCTATCATTTATCTGAAATTATCTTTGTTATTTGTTTGATTTTTCCTCTGGGGCTTCCCTGGTGGCTCAGATGGTAAAGAATCTGTTTGCAATGTGGGAGACCAGGGTTCAATCCCTGGATCGGGAAGATCCCCTGGAGGAGGAAATGGCAACCTAGCCTGGTATTCTTGCTTGAAAAATTCCATGGACAGAGGAGCTTGGTGGGCTACAGTCCATGGGATCGCAAAGAGTTGGACATGATTGTGCATGCAGGCCATTGTTCTCTTCCTTTCCACTAGAAAGCAAGCTGCATGAGAGTGGGAACCTTGTATTTTTTTTGTTTGTGCCTGTATCCTCAAAGCCTAGTATTCTAGGAAGATTAATGAAGGATAATTGCTTTACAGACTTTTGTTGTTTTCTGTCAAATATCAATAAGAATCAACCATAGGTATACATATGCCCCCTCCCTCCTATCTCCCTCCCCATCCCCCCACTAGATTGTTACGAGCCCCTAAATATCTGTTTAATAAATGAATGGATGGGGGAGAAAAAGCATTTGACTTGTGCTGACAGCACTAAACTACTTGAACTGAAAGTGATGAGAGACTTGGAAAAGCCATTTCACCAAAGAGATGAGTAAGCCAGTGTGCCACATGGTCAATGAAAAAGCATTCATCTATGGAAATAAGATATATTTCTCAATAGGTGGATAAACTCCACTTCCTATGGTATATGTAATGATATAATCACCGCCCACCCCCCAAAATCTTCTAAGAATTCTTATCTTCAGTAAGCTCACTGATCCATTTTTCTTTGAGAAGTCCAACACATTTCATACACCCCTCTGGAAAAATCAAGTATTTGTTACAGAACACAAGTTCTTAAGCTGTACCCATAGATTATCTGAAATTGGATGCCATCTGTGAATATGTACATTTTTTTAAAAGGAAAATATCATAGCTTTCATCAGATTCTAAATAGGTCCGTGATTCCTAAAAGATTAAGAACTTCTTTTACATGAACTCCAGAGAACATAAGCAGGAAAGACTCAGAAATAACATACAATCTGTGATATTTTGGCATCAGTTTATAGCATATACAAAGATGAAGGTAGAAATTTATAAAAATACTTATTTCTATATAACTGTTTTTGAATACATCTGTGATTAAATTCCCTACCATGCATGTCATAAGAATGATAAAGTTAAGTGGCAGGCTCTCTGAAGATGAGACACATTTTGCGATTAATTATTTTGGCAGAATGACATAATTGATGAAGCTCACTTCATTGATTTCAGATTAATCAAAAAATACCAATAATCTTATGGGATTTTTATTTTTTGTATGTGAAAATTTTCCTCTGTTAAATATCATAAAAGTGCTAATCATGACTAACAGTTGAAATCCATCACAATTGATTTTCAGTCTGACTCTGATCAAAGGATCTACTTGAACTTTGTTTTTTAAAAAGCTAAGACCTAGAAAATACTGACATAATTTATCACTGCATGTCTACTGTTTCATTTATAGCCTAGGATGCATTAAATAGATTTAGATGTAGATTTCATCCTAATTTAGTTTAGAAACAGAGATGCTTTATCTCATGTCATTTAGATGCATTCAATCAATTCTAATCTATTTCAGATCATTGAAAATGTTACACATGCCAATTTCTGTTGTTTCATTTAACCTTTGTAATAAAGAATAATGAAAGCGTCATTTTTGGAAAAACATACTTTTAGTGTGTAATATTTATTTTGCACCTACCACTTGCTAAATGTTAATAGGCTGGATGTTATTGCCTTCAACATTATATTGTTAGATGGATGAATATATATCTATATTAGTATTTTAAAATATAATATACACATATATCTGCTATAATTATTTTCACAAGATAGTTACCTAAGTTGTTGTGGTCACTGTAACACATAGTTGATATTATTATGTAAATTACACGGTG
This sequence comes from Oryx dammah, assembly GCF_014754425.2. Taxonomy (NCBI): domain Eukaryota; kingdom Metazoa; phylum Chordata; class Mammalia; order Artiodactyla; family Bovidae; genus Oryx; species Oryx dammah. Next base: position 55,783,450 of record NW_024070202.1, on the reverse strand, counting down.
AATATGAAGTATTCTAAAAAATTAAAGTTTTGCTCTTTTAATTTCCTAGTGCTTCATGGAGGCCTTTTAGCATTCCAGGGTAGATCCATATTTCATATAAGATCACCATATTAAGAACTCATAGGAAAAGTTTAGAAATTTCTATGTGATTTTGATATACAATATATCTGAGTGAGAAAAGATAAAGATATAATTAGATCAATTCTAATATCTTTTCCTAGTCTTAATATTGTGCTTAGTTGCTCAGTCATGTCTGACTCTGCGACTCCATGGACTGTAGCCTGCCAGGCTCCTCTGTCCATGGGGATTCTCCAGGCAAGAAAAATGAAGTGGATTGCCATGCCCTCGTCCAGGAAATCTTCCCAACCCAGGGATCAAACCCAGGTCTCCTGCATTGTAGGCAAATTCTTTACCATCTGAGCCACAAGGGAAGCCCAAGAATATTGGAGTGGGTAGCCTATCCTTTCAGGGGAACCTATCTCTAGGGGAACTTCCTGACCCAGGATCGAACCAGAGTCTTAGCATTAACAATCTTTATATTCATGTAATCCAAGTTATACCATATAAAATAAAAAAATACATCATGAGTCTACTCTAATATTCTTCTATGTTTTCTTAATAAAATTAAGCAATTGAGGAACCTATCAGAAAAAGTTACTACATGCTTTGCTGGCACAAAAATGCCTTACAAGTTAAGATTTTATACGCTTGTGAATCATAGCAAAGAATAATAACTATAGAGAGATGTTTCTGACCACTGGTGCCCTACTTTTTGGTGTTACAGCTAGACTTATCCATAAAATATCACATGATATTGAGGTAGTGGCTGCTTTATTATCAAGAAGAGTATCATCTATAGAATGGCACATGATTTACAAATTGATAATGAAGTCAACTGCTCTCTTTCTGTGGGTCCTAAAATTCCACAATTAATTCTATTACCACACTGGTACACTTTGTAGTATTTCAACCTCTTTGGGTTATTTTCTTCTAAAATATAATTTTATTATTATTTTTGATTACAAACATGTTCTCCAATGAACAGGATTCATTTTTATTTTCAGGAAAAATTACCAATTAAAGTTATTTTTTTTATAAATTGCTCTTGTATAGAAGTTAATGTAGTCCAGTATTGAAGAATGGGGTGATGTGATTACAAGTGTGGGTTCTGGATTTGTTAATGTAGCTCTGACCCTAACAAGTCAAGTGATATGAAAAATAATGTAATCTCTGTTTCAGTCTCCTTAAGTGAAAAATTGAAATCATAATTCCTACGTAGAAGATTGTTATGATTGAGTTATTATGTGGCAATGGATGGCCTAGATTCAATGAGACAATTCTAGACAATAGCATCCAGTCCAACATTTTCTACTAGTGTCCTTGGTCTCCAGCTTTCCATATTGTTGCTCCTATAAACCAGCTAGGAGTTTACTTGGACCTCTACTTCATTTTTCTTTTTTTGTACTTCAGCCTGTGCATTCGGTTCTTCCTCCACTTGTCTCTTATGATTCAGAGGTTTCCAAGAAGATGATGTTAAGGCTGGGAGCTGCAGAAGCTTTTTGGTTAGATGCAATCCCTTTTGTCTACTTCTGTCCAGTCTCATTTGTTCATTTGTTTTTGTTGCCTGTACTTTTGATGTCATATCCAAAATATCATTGCTGAAACTAACATCAAGAATATTTTTTCCCTATGTTTTCTTCCAGTAGTTTTACAAGTTTAGGTCTTAGGTTTAGGTCTTTAGTCAATTTTGCTTTTTTTTTTTTTTTCTTATGTTGTGAGATAAAACTCCAATTTCATTCTTTTGCATTGGGATATTGAGTTTGCTGAACACCGCTGATTGAGCGACAGTTCTTTCCCTGTTTGGCACCCTCGAAGAAGATTAGTTGACTGTAGATGCATTGATTTACTTCTGGGCTCTAAAAGTCTATTTTAATTTTGTAGAGCCATTTCAGGACAATAACTTTTGCTTATAAGAGACTCTTCCCAAAATAGTTTGAAGCTGACTCCTGCTATTGCAATAATTAACAGTTTGTGTAAATAAATCGCAATACACCAAATTAATAGTTATTTTTTTCCTAATGACCAGCCAGTCTTAACTTTACTGAATTTGCAGAGAGATCTTTTTATGTTATATTTTAACTTCATTAAACAAGCAAATGGTGAGGCTCAAAGGAGCTTACAAGTGACAGACGATGTCCAGGAGTAGATTTTTTTGGTGGCAAAATTGACCTTCCAAATTTCCAAATTTCTCATTACTAACCAAGCTCTGTTAATTTGTTTCATCCACTGTGTTTATGAATAATTTCTGTTGATAACTACTCTTTGCTTTTTAAAAAATACAAGGTGAAGGATGTGCTAATTTTTCTTTGACTGATAAACCTTTTCACTCCTCTACTTCTTATGAGGATACTTGTTATATCCTTGGGATATTTTTGTAATTTTTAGATGACTGTGTTAATATCAGGCAGCAACTGAGATAGTTCATGGTTATTATTCATTGTCTCAATCTATCTATAGTTCCATATAAAGCAAATAATTATAGAATACCCACTATGTACCAGGTATGGTACTAGGCACTGGCAACACAAAGATAAGTAAGACACAGTCTCTTTCCCACAAAAAGAAATGGTTTAGTAAGACAGACTTTAACAGAGAAGTTACAATAGAATATAATAAAGGCTTTTATGGATACATGTGTATGTATGACTGGGTCTCTTAGTTGTTCACCTGAAACTATGACAACATTGTTAATTAGACATCAGTTCAGTTCAGTCACTCAGTCGTGTCCGACTCTTTGCGACCCCATGAATCGCAGCACGCCAGGCCTCCCTGTCCATCACCAACTCCTGGAGTTCACTCAGACTCATGTCCATCGAGTCGGTGATGCCATCAAGCCATCTCATCCTCTGTCATCCCCTTCTCCTTCTGCCTCCAATCCCTTCCAGCATCAGGGTCTTTTCCATTGAGTCAACTCTTCGCATGAGGTGGCCAAAGTATTGGAGTTTCAGCTTTACATCAGTCCTTCCAATGAACACCCAGGACTGATCTCCTTTAGGATGGACTGGTTGGATCCCTTGCAGTCCAAGGGACTCTCAAAGAGTCTTCTCCAACATCACAGTTCAAAAGCATCAGTTCTTTGGCACTCAGCTTTCTTTATAGTCTAACTCTCACATCCATACATGACCACTGGAAAAACCATAGCCTTGCATAGATGGACCTTTGTTGGCAAAGTAATGTCTCTGCTTTTTAATATGCTTCATGGTTCATGGTTCGTGTATTGATGAAGCCTGGCTTGGAGAATTTTGAGCATTACTTTACTAGCGTGTGAGATGAGTGCAATTGTGTGGTAGTTTGAACATTCTTTGGCATTGCCTTTCTTTGGGATTGGAATGAAAACTGACCTTTTCCAGTCCTGTGGCCACTGCTGAGTTTTCCAAATTTGCTGGCATATTGAGTGCAGCACTTTCACAACTTCTTCTTTCAGGATTTGAAATAGCTCCCCTGGAATTCCATCACCTCCACTAGTTTTGTTTGTAGTGGTGTTTCCTACGGCCCACTTGACTTCACATTCCAGGGTGTCTGGCTCCAGGTGAGTGATCACACCATCGTGATTATCTGGGTCGTGAAGATCTTTTTTGTACAGTTCTTTTGTGTATTCTTGCCATCTCTTCTTAATATCTTCTGCTTCTGTTAGGTCCATACCATTTTTGTCCTTTATCGAGCCCATCTTTGCATGAAATGTTCCTTTGGTATCTCTAATTTTCTTGAAGAGATCTCTAGTCTTTCTGTTGTTTTCCTCTATTTCTTTGCATTGATCACCGAGGAAGGCTTTCTTACCTCTCCTTGCTATTTTTTGGAACTCTGCATTCAGATGCTTATATCTTTCCTTTTCTCCTTTGCTTTTTGCTTCTTTTCTTTTCACAGCTATTTGTAAGGCCTCCCCAGACAGCCATTTTGCTATTTTGCATTTCTTTTCCATGGGGATGATCTTGATCCCTGTCTCCTGTACAATGTCACGAACCTCCGTCCATAGTTCATCAGGCACTCTATCTATCAGATCTAGTCCCTTAAATCTATTTCTCACTTCCACTGTATAATCATAAGGGATTTGATTTAGGTCATACCTGAATGGTCTAGCAGTTTTCCCTACTTTCTTCAATTTAAGTCTGAATTTGGCAATAAGGAGTTCATGATCTGAGCCACAGTCAGCTCCTAGTCTTGTTTTTGTTGACTGTATAGAGCTTCTCCATCTTTGGCTGCAAAGAATATAATCAATCTGATTTTGGTGTTGACCATCTGGTGATGTCCATGTGTAGAGTCTTCTCTTGTGTTGTTGGAAGAGAGTGTTTGCTATGACCCGTGCATTCTCTTGGCAAAACTCTATTAGTCTTTGCCTTGCTTCATTCAGTACTCCAAGGCCAAATTTACCTGTTACTCCAGGTGTTTCTTCGTGAAGTCGTGAAGTCGCTCAGTCGTGTCTGACTTTTTTTGACCCCATGGACTGTAGCCCACCAGGCTCCTCCATCCATGGAATTTTCTAGGTGAGACTACTGGAGTGGGTTGCCATTTCCTTCTCCAGGGGATGTTCCCAACCCAGGGATAGAATCCAGGTCTCCTGCCTTGTGGGCAGACGCTTCACTGTCTGAGCAACCAGGGAATCGCTACCCGGGTGTTTCTTGACTTCCTACTTTTGCATTCCAGTCCCCTATAATGAAAAGAACATCCTTTTTGGGTGTTAGTTCTAAAAGAACTTGTAGGTCTTCATAGAACAGTTCAACTTTAGCTTCTTCAGTGTTATTAGTTGGAGCATAGGCTTGGATTACCATGATATTGAACGGTTTGCCTTGGAAACGAACAGAGATCATTCTGTCGTTTTTGAGATTGCATCCAAGTACTGCATTTCGGACTCTTTTGTTGACCATGATGGCTACTCCATTTCTTCTGAGGGATTCCTGCCCACAGTAGTAGATATAATGGTCATCTGAGTTAAATTCACCCATTCCAGTCCATTTTAGTTTGCTGATTCCTAGAATGTTGATGTTCACTCTTGCCATCTGCTGTTTGACCACTTCCAATTTGCCTTGATTCATGGACCTAACATTCCAGGTTCCTATGCACTATTGCTCTTTACAGTATCAGACCTTGCTTCTATCATCAGTCACATCCACAGCTGGGTATTGTTTTTGCTTTGGCTCATCCCTTCATTCTTTCTAGAGTTATTTCTCCACTGATCTCCAGTAGTATATTGGGCACCTACTGAGCTGGGGAGTTCCTCTTTCAGTATCCTATCATTTTCTTTTCATACTGTTCATGGGGTTCTCAAGGCAAAAATACTGAAGTGGCTTGCCATTCCCTCCTCCAGTGGACCACATTCTGTCAACCTCTCCACCATGACCCACCCGTCTTGGGTGGCCCCACGGGCATGGCTTAGTTTCATTGAGTTAGACAAGGCTGTGGTCCTAGTGTGATTAGATTGACTAGTTTCCTGTGATTATGGTTTCACTGTGTCTGCCCTCTGATGCCCTCTCACAACACCTACCATCTTACTTGGGTTTCTCTTACCTTGGACGTGGGGTATCTCTTCACAGCTGCTCCAGCAAAGTGCAGCCACTGCTCCTTACCTTGGACAAGGTCACCCCTCTTGATCTTGAATGTGGAGTAGCTCCTCTCGACCTTCCTGTGCCCATGCAGCTGCCGCTCCTTGGACGTGGGGTAGCTCCTCTCCACCGCTCCTGCACCGTCGTAGCCTGGTGCTCTCGGTTGCTGCCCCTGATATTGGTCATAATTAGACATACCCCAATACAAAACAAAAAGTTTAAAAAAATATCTTTTTTTAAGGACCATCCCTATAGGTGGGAGTTTGCCAAGGGAAAAAGGGAATAAGGACATTAAAGGTAGAGGAACTTTAGGTATAGATGTGTAGAATGTTTTAGGATGTTGTCTGCTGAGATATATGAAAAGAAGGAAAGGCAAGGCAGGGAAAGGGGCAGCAGTAGTTCAATGGACTAAATTGTATGATTGTTGTCTCAAGTGCTAAGTGTAAAGATGTCCAAATCAGCCATTGACAAGCGGAGAAGAAGAGGTACGACATCATCAGATTTTATAAAGAAAAAACTTTGATAAAAATTCTGAAAGCAGGAAGTGGACAAAAGTGTCAGATCTCCCACTTTAATCATCTCTCCATCTCAATAGGTCTCTTCTGTACCTTTAGAGTTATGTGACTGCTGCAGTGTTCAAAGAAACTATCTCACTCTTTATTTATCCTTTTAGATATATTTGTTTTATGGAAGAAAATATAGAAACTTATATCTAGAAGAGACCTTAAAAGTCCTCTGGTTTATTTCTTACACGTCCCACCTGGGGAAATAGAATCAAGCCATATAGGTGGCTGAGGAGCCAGGGCTGTAACCAGACCTACGGTACTTTCTGCTGCACCACTCTGGTAGTTTGTTCTGGTTGTGCTGTTGTTGTTCAGTTGCTGAGTTGTGTCCAACTCCTTGCAACCCCATGGACTGGAATATGCAGGCTCCCCTGTCCTCACTATCTCCCAGAATTTGCTCAGATTCATGGCCATTGAGTTGGTAGTGCTATCTAACTATCTCTTTCTCTGCCCCTCCCTTCTCCTTGTGCCTTCAGTCTTTCCCAACATCAGCGTCTTTTCCAATGAGTGCAGCTCTTCGAATCGGGTGGCCAAAGTATTGGAGCTCCAGCTTTAGCAACAGTCCTTCCAATGAATATTCAGGGTTGATTTCTTTTAGGACTGACTGGTTTGATCTCCTTGCTGTCCAAGGGATTCTCAAAAGTCTTCTCTAGCACCATATTGTAAACATATCAGTTTTGGTTTGTGAGAGTAGATCAAATTGGGGATGCTGCTCAGCTCACCTGCATTATGAGTACAACAGAAGATTTCATTAGGACAAATGGATAGTTAAATGAATTCTGATATTCCTGGAGGGAAATAATGAAATAGAGTTTTATCTGATTTGGACTTGATTTGTTTTCTCTACATTATCTTCAGCATGAAAATGATTTGTTTGACAATGGCTTCATATTGTAAAATCCAGCTTTACATACACACAAAGCTGTTTGGAAGACTGCAGCCTACCAGGCTCCTCCGTCCATGAGAGTTTCCAGGCAAGAGTATTGGAGTGGGTTGCCATTTCCTTCTCTGTCTTTACAATTAAGCCTATTATAAAAATACCCAATTCTAAGCTAGTCCTTTATAATCTTGTGATATATTATAAAAACTTTGAGTATAGGCATATCTTGGAGATACTGATTCCAGGCCACTGCAATAAACTGAATATCACAATAAAGAAACTCACACGAGTTTTTTGGTTTCCTGGTGCATGTAAAAGTTATGTTTACACTACCATAGTCTATTACATGTGAGATAGCATTATATCTGAAAAAATGTACATCCCTAAATTAAAAAATATTTTATTGCTAAAAATTGCTAACCATCATTTGAGCCTTCAGTGAGTAGTAATCTTTTTGCTGGTGAAGAGTCTTGCCTCAGTATTAATAACTTCTGACTGATCAGGGTGGTGGCAGCTGAAGGTTGGTGTGGCTATAGAGATTTTTAAAATAAGACAAAGTGAAGTCTGTCATATTGTTTGACTCTTTCTTTCACTTGACTACTTAGAGGCCATTGTAGAGTTATTCAGTTCAGTTCAGTTCAGTTCAGTCGCTCAGTCATGTCTGACTCTTTGCAACCCCATGAATCACAGCACGCCAGGCCTCCCTGTCCATCACCATCTCCCGGAGCTTACTCAAACTCATATCCATCGAGTCGGTGATGCCATCCAGGCATCTCATCCTCTGTTGTCCCATTCTCCTCCTGCTCCCAATCCCTCCCAGCATCAGAGTCTTTTCCAATGAGTCACCTCTTCGCATGAGGTGGCCAAAGTACTGGAGGTTCAGCTTTAGCATCATTCCTTCTAAAGAAATCTCAGGGTTGATCTCCTTCAGAATGGACTGGTTGAATCTCCTTGCAGTCCAAGGGACTCTCAAGAGTCTTCTCCAACACCACAGTTCAAAAGCATCAATTCTTCTGCGCTCAGCCTTCTTCACAGTCCAACTCTCACATCCATACATGACTACTGGAAAAACCATAGCCTTTACTAGATGGACCTTAGTCGGCAAAGTAATGTCTCTGCTTTTGAATATGCTATCTAGTTTGGTCATAACTTTTCTTCCAAGGAGTAAGCGTCTTTTAATTTCATGGCTGCAGTCACTATCTACAGTGATTTTGGAGCCCCCCAAAATAAAGTCTGACACTGTTTCCCCTGTTTCCCCATCTATTTCCCATGAAGTGATATTAGGGGGCCTAATTTCAATATTGTAGTGTCTCAGGGAACAGGGAGGTCTGAGGGGAAGAAAAGAGATGGGATCAGCCTGTCAGTGGCAGGCAGAACACAGAGAACATTTTATCAATTAAGTTCACTGTCTTATATGGGTGTGATTTGTGGTGCCCCTAAACAATTATATTAGTAACATCAAAAATCACTGATCACAGATCTCCAAAACAAATATATTAATCATGAAAATGTTTGAAATATCCTGAGAGCTACCCAAAAGTGACATAGAGACATTAAATGAGCAAATGCTGTTGGAAAAATGGTGCCAATAGATTGCTTCAGGCAAGGTTACCACAAACAAAGCTTCAATTTGTAAAAAAAAAACAAATAACACTCTCTGTTAAATGTAATAAAATGAAGTATACTCATAGTTACGGTGAATAGAAAAAATAACGTGACAAAAATTTAAAGTACAGTAGTTAATAGATTTAGTTAATATAAATTTTAAAAATCATTTTACCAGAAAATTTATTTTTGAGGTTTTCCATTTTAATAATGAAGATGGTCTTTTTTACACTATTTAATTTGAACTTTATGTATTTGCTGTTTGAGAAAGCAGCTAGGAATTCATGTTGTTTTAGCCAAGGAATGGTTTCCAGAGAAAAAATAGTCTTAAAGAAGGGTATATTTCCAATATAAAATAGAATCCTCAACTTAAAAATTTGCATGTAGTTTTGAAGATGATTAAATTCTTTTGGCTCTTTGATGCAGACATGTGTTGTAAGGTCGTTTTAAATATGGAAAAGAGTTCATTAAAATGAGTCTGTTACTTAAAGATATGTAATCTCTCAGTATTTCTTCATGGAAAACAATGAGTAGACCTGCTTACAAGAAATTAAACTGGTCTTAGCATGTGAACTATGATCGTTTCGGTTCTTGAGAGCCAATAAACGTGGATCCCTGCACACCTGCTTGGCTTTTATAATAATATCAGGTATCCTTCAGTTCGAATTTAATGCCCCAAACTACACAAACACACAGATGGATTGGAGGTTTCAAAAGGTTGTTAAATAATTTCATTATTATAGCTGATGAAAATGTATGTTTCTGAACCACTCTGTAATTACTCTGAGGGCTAGCATTGTCTAGATTGGTATTTATTTTGGTAGGTCCCTAGTTTATCTAGATTTCTGGGAGAAATATCAATAACCTCAGATATGCAGATGACACCACCCTCATAGCAGAAAGCGAAGAGGAACTAAAGAGCCTCTTGATGAAGGTGAAAGAGGAGAGTGAAAAAGCTGGCTTAACACTTAACATTCAAAAAGTAAAGATCATGGCATCTGGTCCCATCACTTCATAGCAAATAGATGGAAAAACAATGGAAATGGTGACAGACTTTATTTTCTTGGGCTCCAAAATCACTGCAGAAAGTGACTGCAGACATGAAATTAAAAGACGCTTGCTCCTTGGAAGAAAAGCTGTGACAAACCTAGATAGCATATTAAAAAGCAGAGACATTAATTTGCTGGAAAGATCCATATAGTTAAAGCAATGGTTTTTCCAGTAGTCATGTATGGATGTGAGACTTGGACCATAAAGAAGGCTGAGCACTGAAGAACTGATGCTTTTGAACTGTGGTGTTGGAAAAGACTCTTTAGAGTCCCTTGGACTGCAAGGAGATCAAACCAGTCAATCCTAAAGGAGATCAACCCTGAATATTCACTGGAAGGACTGATGCTGAAGCTGAAGCTCCAATACTTTGATCACCCGATGAGAAGAGCTGACTCATTAGAAAAAACCCTGATGCTGGGAAGGATTGAGGGCAGGAGGAGAAGGGGACGACAGAGGATTCTGAGATGGTTGGATGGCATCACCGACTCGATGGACATGAATTTGAGCAGGCTCCAGGAGATGGTGATGGACAGGGAAGCCTGGCGTGCTGCAGTCCATAGGGTCGCCAAGAATTGGACACGACTGAGTGACTGAACAACAACTAGTTTATGTTGTGAGCATACACAGTGTGAATCATGCTGAAGTAAAGGCTACCATTCTTTAGATATATACTGTGTAATGCAGGAGAAACTTAGTTCATATTGAAAGTTATGTAGTATTTCAGAAGTAATTTCTCTGATTAATTTCACAATTAATTCACCCTGACTGAAATGCATGTTCATTTATTCATTTAAAACAAAAGGATTATTTATTTAGTTGTATCAGGTCCTACTTACAGTGCATGGGCTTAGCTGCCCTGCAGTGTGTGTGATCTTAGTTTCCTGACTAGGGGCTGAACTAGTGTCCCCTGCACTGCAAGGCAGATTCTCAACCACCTGGCCACCAGGGATGTCCCTCATTCATTCTTTAGCTTATTAAACAAATATGTATTTGTTAGGCTCTGAGTATTTTCCAGGCACAGTTCTAGATGCTGGGTTACAACAATGTACAAACAGATGAACTTGTCAAAAAGGAACTTTTTGTTTTAGTGAGGGGAGACAGGCCATAAGCAAATGAGTCAAGAGACAATACTGGAGGTGGTTAAAAAGTGCTCAGAAGAGAAATAAAACAGAGTAAAGGGAGATAGAGGATAAAGGGGGTGATGTGTATGCTGTTTCATATGTGATGACCAAAGTAGATTTCTGATAAAGGAAAAATATAAGCAGAGTCCTGAAGGAAAGGTGGTAGACCTAAGCAGAAATCTGGGTGTAGTGGTTACTGAGCAAAGAAAACCATAAGAGCAAAGGCACAGATATATGTTATTATTTCATATCTACAAAAAAAGACTGGGATAGGAAAAAGGATACATAACTGTGGTAGAATCACAGCAATGCTGGTGGGCGGTGCTGGGATTTGAACCTAGTTTTCAGAAAGACATAGGAAGTATAGAGAAGATTAAGCTGTATCTGGGGAAAGAGCATTCTACGCAGAGCTGAGGCCCTTAGGAGAGCATGTCCTTAGTCTGTTATGAGAATGACAAAGAAATCAATTACACTGAAAGATGGATTTAGGGGAAGAATGGTAGGAGATGAGACTGGCATGGCAGGGTATATGAAAGAGAGTTGTACAGGTTGTGTAGAGCCTTGTAGACTGTTACAAGGGCTTTGGATTCTATTCTCAGTGAGCGTTTTGAGCAGAAGAATGATATGATTTTATTTGTATTTTCTAAAGATACTCCAGGTGCTTTGTGGAGAATGCCCTGTAGGGGTAGTAAAAGTGCCAGTAGGGAGATTATGTAGTAAGCTCAACAGCCTTGATCAGAGAAAAATTATTATGGTTTGTTCTAAGGTGGTAGTGGAGGAAAGGGTGAGAAGTAATTGGCTTCTGTATATATTAATATTTTGAAGGAAGGGCCATTGAGATTTACTGATATGTGAGAGCAGATATTATAGTAAGTCTCTAGTAGACAAATAATAATTATACAGTCAAAACAAGCATGTTTCAATGGATTCACTGATGATAGTGTCCACTTTCAAAATCTGCATTTCTTTAACCTGAAGGCTTTCAACATATTCCTGCTAACACCATTTTCTGTTTCACCTACATAATGCTGCCTAGAAATTACTTACTCAGCCCTCATTTATATAAAGGTGTGATCAACATCTAAGACTCCTGTACAATATATTTATAGAGAATTGTGTATCAGTTTTTATTACAGCAAATTCTACTGTGTTTGGTTATTTTTAGATAATGAAGTCATCTCAAGCCCTGTTATCTACAAGACAGAATCTGGTCTTTTGGTGACATTTTAACTAATTCAAACATTTACACTCACATACATTAAAGACATATTGTATTATTAACAAGTGTAAGATAGGTGACCCTATCAATTTAAAAAAGTTGAAAATAGCAATTGGGAAAATATGCAAATGAGAGCTCCTACCTAATGCATTTGGAAGAAAATTGTCTTGAATTATTAAATTTTATGTATTATCTCACATCACCATTTATTCTTATGTTCTGTTTCTTGTAAGTCAAAGTAATTATATGATCTTTGGCAGAGTAAAAAGAAACTCTCTTCTTCAGAGTAGGAGAAACATTTTTTTTCAGGAAGAGCAAGATACACATTAGCATTATGAGTTAAGTAACACGATGACGTGTCTATACTTTGAATAACCTTATGGAGTTAAAACTGAAGAGTTTGTTGCATCTTTATGTAGACTCAAAAGGGCAGCTAGTCACTCTATTGTGGAACTACTTCATAGTTGTCTAAGGTGTAGGAAATAGATTTGGATTGGATATAGAGATTTGGGATCCATGAGTGTACAGCTGCTTGAAATCACAGTCTAGATGGCACCTCCAGGAATGTATGTAGAAAGAAATGCCAGAACCTGGTATAAGAACCTCAGTAACATTACAGAATGAAGATCAGGTGGAAGAAAAGGAATCATCCAAGGCTGATGAGCAGTGAGTGAAGCCAAAGAACTAGGGATGAGGATCATTATAGAGAGGTTGGAGAAGATGTTAGGAAACATGTAGTTACCAGTGTTAAATGTAACAAAGACAACAGATAATACAAGGGCTGAAAATAATATATTGGACTCAGTAATTAGATCTTTAGCAAGAACAGTCTCAGTAGCATGCTAAAGAGAGAAGACAGATTTTAGTAAATTGAAGAAAAAATAGGTGAGAAAATGAGTCAATACAGAAGCTTGAAGGAAAGGAATAATATGTGATCAACTAGAAGAAGTGAGGGCATGAGTATTATAGGCCAAAAGCAGGAAACTCCTGGAGAGAGAAGGGTCAGGAGGAAGAGAGAATAATTATTGGAGCAAGTCCCTTGCTGAGGCATCATGGGGAGTGTACAGGAAAGATAGATTTTTTTTTTGTGGGAGGAAGCATATTCCTTTTGATACAGAAGTAGAGAAAACAAGAGTGTGTTGTGGGGGTAAATTTTGGGGTACTCTGAGGGTTGGAAATGGGAAGAGAAAATGCCCGAGTTCATGGCAGGTGTTTCATCTGGTGTCTTTACCAGCACCACGCTTCTATCTATGATGCAAGTAAAGACATTTCAGTTTATTTGAAAGTAATCGATCAAGTATTCTCTTCTTCATTCCTGCACCCCGCCCCCACTGAATAACCACAGTATCATTTGTGGAGATATTGCCATATAATTTTAGTTATTTATTCTTAGCGTGATATAATGTAGACAGGAGCTGGTATAATATACATGTCCATAATAAAATATGGACATGATTATCCTGCACATTTTCACAGAAGTAAAAGTATTAGGCAGGCATATCTGAAGCATCTTTTAAATTTCATTTTAAGAATTTACATTGGGAGTTAAGTTTCATTTGGGCAAAGAGAACTAATATAGAACTAGCTGTAGAGTTACTATTTTAGTAGCGTGGTCCAGAACGATGTTCATCTCACTGAGGAACAATGAGACGTGTGAGAGACCGGTGACACCTCTGACTCCTCCAGGTTACGCAGGCCTGAAGCCAGAGTTCTTTCCCCACAGCTGAAGTATTCCAGTGTGTAAGACTGGGTATCGTTATTTTGAGAAAAGGCAGAGAGGGAGTGTTTTCATCGGATAGAATTTCAGTAGCTAAATTGTTTGATTAAATGATGTCTTGCTTCTGTTTTATTATCTAATTTATTGTGTACAGATGGGCTGAAATGAAAACCACACTTCTGAATGCTTGATGAAAGGCATAGAGAGTGATAGAGAGTATTTCCTAAAGATTAGCCCCTTTATCTTCCTGTTTCTTTCTTTTTCAGTGAAAATAAACACACAGCTAAATTGCATTGTTTAAAAAAAAGGAAGAAATGAACTCTATGTAGGCCTGTAACTGTAAGGATCATCTTTTTAATGATGCTAATGTGAATTACTTTTAATAGGATTTAATCTCATGGGTTGGAGTAATAGAGAAAGAATCATCTCAGCTATTTAAACAAAATGTGCCTAAGTGGTGTATAAGGATTCTAAATAATATTAGCGTTCTATAGGTAAAGCAGTTGTTGGACCTAATTAAAAATCATCATTCAAAATATAAAATTATATTCCTATTAATGTTTAATTTCTTTATATCAAATTGTTCTTTTTTGAGAAGTGGTAGGAAACTTTGCCTAAATGTTATATAGAGCACCATTCTATGTAGTTGACACTTTGGAGAGCATTTTTTCAGGAATCATTTTCCAGTGATTAAAAATCCTTTGGATATTAGTATAATAAGAATTTGTTATTGTTGTTTGTTGTTCAGTCGCTAGGTCATGGCTGACTATTTGTGACCCCATGAACTGCAGCAAGACAGGCTCCCCTGTCCACCACTATCTCCTGGAGTTTGCTCAAATTCATATCCACTGATTCACTGATGCTGCTATGAAGAAAAAGATAGACAACTGGATAAATGATGCTGGGACAGTTGACTATTTGGGAAAAGGTAATTTCCTGCTACATATATGTATGTGTGTGTGTGTGTGTGTGTGTGTGTGTGTGTATACACCAAGAATTTCTAGATAAATTAAACATTATATATTTCTTTACATATGTTATATAACATTATATATTTATCTATATATACATGTATATGTGCATAGTCACTCAGTTGTGTCTGACTCTTTGTGACCCCATGGACTGTATGTAGCCTGCCAGGCTCTTCTGTTCATGGAATTCTCCAAGCAAGAATACTGGAGTGGGTAGCCATTATCTTCTCCAGAGGATCTTTTTGATGCAGGGATCAAACCCAGGTCTCCTGTATTGCAGGCAGATTTTTTATCATCTGAGCCACCAAACAAGACATTGTTATTCACCTTTCAAACAACAAAGATGAAAGTGACATCAAAGTGAGGGAAACTGGGCTCTCTCAAGTACTGGTGATATCAGTGTAGGGGACATTGTGCAAGGTGCAGGTCCTTCTTCCCCGAAGCATAATTGATTCAGCTGCTGGGGCTGTCATCTTCAGGGATCTGGAGATTGCCTTAGCAGAAGAAAACTGAAAGAAAGTGAAAGTGAAGTTGCTCAGTCATGTCTGACTCTTTGCGACCCCATGGACTGTAGCCTACCAGGCTCCTCCCTCCATGGGATTCTCCAGGCAAGAGTACTGGAGTGGGTTGCTATTTCCTTAGCAGAAGAAAGCCTCACCCAAATTCACATTCCTTCCTTAGGTTGATCAGTGTGTTTGCATAAATCCCTAGTCAGCTCAAGTCAATACAATTCTGAACAGCAATTCTAACTTCAGAGGGCAAGTACAGCTTTGTTTTGTTTGAGTGTAAACTGGTTATGGGGATCAAAAGACTTAAATGCAGTTTATTGTTTGATTCAGTGATTGTATTTCTAAAAAAGTAGTCTTGAATATAGGAAAAGATGTATTTCTAGGGATATCACTGCAGCATAATTGATAGTATAGAAACTGTGTAGACAATTTACATGGCCAGCTGTTGGATAGTCACAAAATTGTTTTGATTGTGCAATTATCACAAGGCCATGAAAAATGAAACTATGGAAAAACATTTGACAGAGTACAAAAATACTTATGATATGTATGTAAAAATAATAGATTTCTAGGAAGTGTATTCAGCATAACCTGTTTTCAAAGTACATATCAATGCATACAAAAAATATATAAAGGAAATATAATAAAATGTTATCATTGATTTCCTCTATAAAAATAAGGCTATGGAACACTATTTTCTCTGAGCTCTCTGACATTCCTAAATTTTCAGCAATAATAAGAAATGTCTTATAAATTTAGGGGAAAATGCTTATTTTACTTTTTAGCAGATTTTTTTTTAGCTCCTTCACAAACACATGAGAACTGTCATGAAATCTGCTTTGATTCTGATTTATTTTGTTTCAGGAAGGGATGGGCGAGGAGTTCCCTAGGAACACTTCCTATTTGTAACTGTTTCCAATGGGACACCTGCTCCCCTATATATATGTGTATCTTGCATGAGAGGTTTTTTCTGGGAGGGGGGAAACAACACAGTAGGTCTATACTCTTGACTCTCATATTGGAGCCTAAGATTGAACTGACGACTACCCAGAACCTGTCAAACAGTAGTTAATAGAAGGACCAGTTAGCCAACCATTTTTTTCTAGGGCAATGGTTTTGGAGCTGACTAGAGATGGGGTAGGGAAGTAAAGAGGGGTTACTAAAAGATAGGGTCTCAGGCCTCCTCTGTTCTTTCTTCAAGTAGAGTGGCTGTACTTTGATCTATTTTCCATGCCTGACTTCTGAGTAAGGTTTACTTGGAATTGAGTTTTCCTTGGTGTAAAGTAGTCTTTGAATGACAGTTTTCTACGGTCTTTCAGTTCTATCCCTTAGATCATTCAGAAGTATCTGGACTCTATTAGTTTAGCTACCATTAGAAATGTCTCCAGTGAATTGTGAATCAACATCCACTTTATACAAGGGGTAAAATAAAAATTAGTCAGTGAAAACTTTTTTTGGCCACTTAATTTTTTTAATTGAAGGATAATTGCTTTACAATGAAAAACATTTTAACGTTTTCCAGAAGCACTTTGGAAGATTCCGTCGTGTTAATATTCAACACCCTTTTTATACAAAAGGCATGTAGAAGATTTCTCCTTGAACTTAGGATGAGAAAGACTTTTTTCCTGTAGTGAAATTGACGTGAGATTCAAAAAGATTTACTTATTTATTCATTTATTTTTTGGCTGTGCGCTGTCTTCTTGACCGTGTGGGCTTTTCTCTAGTTGCAGTGAGCAGGGGCTACTCTTGGTTGCAGTGTGCCGGCTTCTCATTTGCGTTGGCTTCTCTTGCTGTGGAGCACAGGCTCTAGGGCACACGGGGCTCAGCAGCTGTGGCACATAGGCTCAGTAGCTGCAGCTTCCGGACTCTGGAGCACAGGCTCAATAGTTGTGGCTTAGTTGCTCTGAGGCGTGTGGGATCTTCCTGTACCAGGAATCAAACTCATGTCTCCTGTGTTCTCAGGCAGATCCTTTACTACTAAGCCACCAGGGAGGTCCCCATCATGAGATTTTTAATCAAGAACTAAACAGCCAACTAAATTTCCATTTTTGTTTTGTCTACAAGTATGCTTGGAGTCAATTTGTAGTAATTATCTTATTTTTTAACTATTATTATGCAAATATCTTTCATTTTAATGATTTATGATATCTCTTATTTTCATATATGACCTGTATACTTATGATGTGTTTTTATTATAATATGCTCTAAAACTTTTGGACAAGTAAATGGAATATACATTATAAATGATATTTTAAAATCTCATACATAGAGACTAAGTGCTAGATAAAATATGACATTTATAACTAACTTGTTTATTATATGAATGCAAATATTATGATAGGCCTTTGGTTAATAATGTTTCATTTTACATGCTAGATCAGTACTTCCTCTCCTATCCCACCCTTCCATCACTGTAGACTAGTGTACTTGTATTACCCAGGTCCTCTCTACCTGCACAGCTCATGAACTGCTCACTCTAGACCACATATTTTCCTTAAACATTTGCTTTTCTCCTCATGGCTGAGAAAGTAATTTTCCTGGTGCATATGGAATGATTAAGGCAGAACCATGATATATAAAAATGTTTTTATAAGTTTCTAAACTGTACTGTATAGAAAAAAAAAACTGTGTGTGGGGGGGGGTAGTAAATATTAAATCACTCTTTTTAGGGGAAATGAATTTTTGAAATTCACTGTGTATGCAATTTGAAGTGTAGGATGTTTCCATAGGAAATGAATGATTCATTTCAATTACAGAAAAAGGCATTTCATTAGTCAAAATCCTATCCAGATGAGACTTATATGAATCTGGTAAGAGATTATTTTTCTATTTTATATCTCTATGTAGTAGAACAAATCTTGTTTTCCCTCCATAATTAGTAGGCATTCCATCTGTTTTTAAACACTTTGGTACTAAGATCTGGAAAAAGAGGCTCACTCTTCCTTTTTGTTCCTCCGATGGGTGATTGCATTTTGGAGTTGTGTGAAAAATCTGCACTTGTCTGTCTGAGTGACGGTGCCAGAGCTTTTCCTGAGTAGCTCTGGTATGGACTCCTCCATTCCCTAAGGCAATCGAAGGCCTGAAAATGAAGAGAGATATAGGAAAAAGTAGATCTACACAAATATCATAAAATAGCTATGCTATTATACTCCCTCTGTTAATAGAACTAAACACCTTAGACTAAATATTATTTACTGTTTAGTTTTTCTACCTTACAGTCTTTTTTCATTCACTTATTTAACAAATATTTGTGGAAACCTATATGTAGGGATACAGTGGAAGCAAGAAGGATATCATCCCTGGTCTGGTGAAGTTTAGAATCTAGTGTATAGAGAGGCAGGAATTAAATAATTTTCACAAGTATATACATAAGTTAAAACTCTTGACTTAAAAATGTTTTAAAGGAAAAGTTCAAGGAGCCTTACTTAAAATAGGGGCAAAGGTGGTAATGGGTAGTTAGCTTAGACCTAAAAATGAATAGGTAGGTATTATCTAGGTGAGAAGTGAAAGCGTAGAATATTTAGGCCTAAACGTTAAGTTGCAAATGTAATGAGCAGCTTTAAAGTTATAACATAGACCACAAAATGAGGAATAATTTATAAAATGGAAATAAAAAATCAAAGAAAAAATCTTTCACATCATCTATGTGTTGCATCTGACTCTGCAAACCCATGAACTGTACCCTTCCAGGCTCCTCTGTCCATGGGGTTCTCCAGGCAAGAATACTGGAGTGGGTAGCTATTCTTTTCTCCAGGGGATCTTGCCAACCCAAGGATTGAACCTGGGTCTCCCACATTGTAGGAAGATTCTATAGTTTCATAAGTCATGATATTTTGTATAAAATTTTTATTCCAGCCTTTTTTAATCATTATTTTTTAACACTAAAGGGCAAGTTTTCTTATCATTAAATTCTTAGATCTTTCTTTTGAGAAATTCCTTGGAAAGACAAAGATATAAAAGGTTAGTATTTTTCTAGATTGCTGACAATCTTGGAATTTTGAATGTCAGCTTTTCCTGAAGGATTCATAGGCTAAGACCTTTCCAGAACTGATTTCTGGTCTCCCAGAACTATCATTTATTCTATCTCTGAGAAACATCTTCCATGAAGGATGATTTGTCTTCAATAACTTAGATCTTGACATGTTTTAATTGTGGTTCATTGACCTTATATTGATTGTTGTGTGGCCTGAGGCTGAATGAACTCTTCTTTCAGCTTTACGGAGAGAGCATCATGGGAAATCAGGATCATATGGTAATTCTTGTCTTGTGGATTATCATATTTCAAATTTTCCATCCTTTACATTATTCCCACTTCCAAACTCTGCACTTGAATGACTTGTGTACAGTCATTTTGGCAGGCAATTATATGCACACAGGTTGTGTTTGCTCCTTGGAAGAAAAGCTATGACCAACCTAGACAGCATATTAAAAAGCAGAGACTACTTTGCCAACAAAGGTCCATCTAGTCAAAGCTATGGTTTTTCCAGTAGTCATGTATGGATGTGAGAGTTGAACTATAAAGAAAGCCTAGTGCCGAAGAACTGATGCTTTTGCACTGTGGTGTTGGAGAAGAAGCTTGAGAGTCCCTTGGACTGCAAGGTGGTCCAGCCAGTCAATCCTAAAGGAAATCAGTCCTGAGTACTCATTGGAAGGACTGATGCTGAAGCTGAAACTCCAATATTTTGGCCACCTGATGCGAAGAAGTGACTCATTGGAAAAGACCCTGATGCTGGGAAAGATTGAAGGTGGGAGGAGAAGGGGACAACAGAGGATGCAATGGTTGGATGGCATCACCGACTCTATGAACATGAGTTTGAGTAAGCTTGGGGAGCTGGTGATGTACAGAAAAGCCTGGCATGTGGCAGTCCATAGGGTCGCAAAGAGTCAGACACGACTGAACAACTAAACTGAACTGAACTGTGTTTATGAATATATAAGGAATGGAAACCCACTCCAATATTCTTGCCTGGAGAATCTCAGGGACAGAGGAGCCTAGTGGGCTGCCATCTATGGGGTCACACAGAGTCGGACACAACTGAAGTGACTTAGCAGCAAACATCTAGATAAAAAGCAAATACTGCAGTCAATTATCCAAAAGCTTTATCTGCATGAGGTTCAACATGCAGAAATTTACCTTTACCTGTTTCCTTTCCATTACTGGAGACTGTGAGAAGACATTCAGGCCAATCATAGTCCCCAGGGAGACCGGATCTCACAGCTCCAAGTTCACAAATATTTTGCCAAGTCCATTATCATGGGTTGAATTGTACTGCCCCAAAATTCATATTTTGAAGCTCTAAAAATCCCCCAGTACCTCAGAATGTGACCTTATTTGGAAATAGGGTGGTTGTCACTATAACTAAGAAGAGATCAAGCTGGAGTAGGGCAGGCCCCTAATCAAATGTGACTTGGTGTCTTTACAAAATGGAGAAATCTGGACATGGGCTTATATAAACAGGGAGAACGCCATAAGAAGAAGAAGGCAGAGATATCAGGGTAATGTTTCTGCAGGCCAAGGAATGCCAAAGATCGCCAACAAGCCACCAGAGGCTATGCAAAAAGCATGAAGCAGATTCTCCCTGACAGCCCTCAGAAGGGACCAACTCTGCTCATACCTTGATCTCAACCTTCTATCCTCCAGAACCATGAGAGTAAGTTTCTGTTGTTTAACTCGCCCAGTTTGTGGTACTCTGTTCCAGCAGCCCTAGAAAGCAAGTATACCCACATTTCAGTTGGTCTACTAGAACCCAAGTAAAGTTGGTCAAGTATTCAAACCCAAGTAAAAAAATTTTGCCTTTGTTGAAGCTGTCTTCTTGGATCTTACAGCTTCTTTCATCTCTGTGATAATCAGTGCCTTCTCCCTCACCTGGCTCTTATGGAATATATATATTTTTCCATTTCATCTCTTTCCATACCTGATTTACCTTGCTGCCTCCCCTCCTCATTCTGTACTAGTTTCTTCTATTGTGCCTTGAGAAAACCTGTCCATCTTCTCTGAGTATTTCTTCTGCTTTTTTTCACTTTAAATAAAGACCTGCATTTTAATCCTGACTATTAGCATATGATTTGAAATCTATTATAAGGACTGATGTTGAAGCTGAAACTCCAATACTTTGGCCATCTGATGCGAAGAGCTGACTCATTTGAAAAGACCCTGATGCTGGGAAAGATTGAGGGCAAGAGGAGAAGCGGACGACAGAAGATGAGATGTTTGGATGGCATCACCGACTCAATGGACTTGGGTTTGTGTGGGCTCTGGGAGTTGGTGACGGACAGGGACGCCTGGCATGCTGTGGTTCATGGGATCGCAAAAAGTCAGACATGACTGAACTGAACTGAACCAAATCTTGTCGCTGATTCTTCCTCTGTCTACAACCATTTTTTCCTCCTCCCTCATGCCTACTCTTTCTTTCCCTCACTTTTGTGATCTCCTCATTGTAGACTTGTCACCCTTCTGCCAGGCCATTGATCCATTGATTCACTTGCCTGCATAACCAAGCTGGCCCTCTTGTATCTCTTCCTTATTTCCAGTGGCATCCTAAAATTCTTTGCAGTCTTGCCTTTCTAACATATCCATTGTCAATGATAAGTTATTCACATCACCCATTTCTTTGTTCCAACCTTGTTGGATAAAATGACAAAATAATGCTATTGGGTCCAATATTCATTTATGCTATGTAATCTCAGCTGGCCTTCTCTATTGCAGAGCCATTATGATGTTTTCATAGCAATCCTTGTTTCCTATTCTCCCCTTCTGTCAAATTCTCCTCTGGTCTTGGTAAATCATCTTGCCTTCAACTTTGATGAGGTTTAGTCCATTTGACTTGGTGACCTCAGCATCTAAAAATGGAATTAATTGCGTTCCTTCTACAAATAATTCTACTCTTTGAATTCCTTGTGATTGTCTATGTAGTCAGCCATGGAAGCCTCCAAATGCAAGCCCAGATTTACTTTCCTGGGAATATTTCCTGTTTATATCTTAGATATAGTTCAAGTAGAATATATGGCATCCCCCAAATAGGCTTTAAAATTTCCCAACTCTATGCCTCTGCTAATATTTCATACTTCCGAATGCTGCCATTTTTCACTCCTCATTTTGTTCATATCAAATAATTTTCACCTTTTAAAATCCAACTCAAATATAGCCTCTCCATCAAGCCATTCCTCATCACTCAGCTGGTACTGATCTTTCCCCCTCTTACAGCATTTATTCCACCAATTATAGGTAATTATTTTACCATTATAATGTAGGTAAATAATATAATTATATTACCATTATAATATAATGTATAATTCCCCTTTTTTTATTTTAATAGATTCTAAGCTTCTTTAGGGCAGGCATGCAGTTTTATTACTCTATCTCTTGTGTTGCCTGCATATGATAGATAAAAACAAGCATTGTTGAAGAAAAATTTAAAATAACTGTTTAATTATTATAGCTAAATAGTTACATGTTTATTTATCTAGATATCTGAAAATTTTTAAACGTGGAAATCTTAGTATAGAAACATCATTTTCTGAGATGATACAATAAGCTTCCAAAGCCAAATCAAAAGGAACCAAACCAAACCAAACCAAACCAACACACAAAAAAACAACCAAAAAATAAAAAATTCAGGGTTTAATACATGAGGCTTAATTTTTTATAACCAGTGTGCTTTAGTTTTTCTTACTCTAAGGTATTATTTCCTAATTCAAAACGAAATTGTGAGGATAAATGAGAAGAGATCTATTTTTTTTCCTCTGTATGTAGGTGAGTAAAGCTGTACACAGCAGCCAAAAGCACCCTTTTTGTGTGTGTGTCTATGCTACACTTTGTAGATTTACTCTGAATACTATTATTTCCCACAGGATTTTCAGTGTGGGTGTTCTTTGCCTCTGTCTTCTCTGCACAACACACACTAACATAATGCTGAGAAATGCAAATACAAAACCAGGGGGATTAATTCTGGACTTCTTATTTCTGTAACCTCAAGGAAGCAACAATGCATAAAATGCTGTCATTTGAGAACACAAAAAGAGATTCATGCCAAACTTCTTTTTCTTTTCTTTTTTTTCTTTCTTCCTTTAACACAGCAATGTCTATTGTATCTAGTGCTTTGGTGCATTAATTAAACATGTCTTCTCTGAGGTATGCCTAGGAATTGCTAGGAATTTCTAAATTTAATCTTAACTCCTCTTCTGTCTTCTGATCCTTCTGCTATCACTTCTCTTTCATTCTTGCTGCCTAATTGAGTTGAGAGGTGGTACTAGAGGACCTACAAATGAGTAACACTTATTGTTTTGTTTTCTGAAAGTCCTGAGCCATATATTGATTTGATAGGACATTTTGTTACTGGTTGGGCTTCCCTAGAGTCTCAGCAGTAAAGAATCTTCCTGCAATGCAGGAGACTTGTACGAGACGTGGGTTCGATCCCTGGGTCAGAAATATCCCCTGGAGAAGGAAATGGCAACCCACTCTAGTATTCTTGCCTGGGACATCCCATGGACAGGGTGGCCTAGCAGGCTATAGTCCATGGGGTTGCAAAGAGTTGGACACGACTGAGCGACTAAAAACACAAACTGGTAAATAGAGCATGTGCTTTTGCATTAGCTAAGCCTAAATTTAAATTCCAGTTCTACCATATATCCCCAGTAACTGAGCAAATCATTTAACTTCTCTAAGCCTCAATTTCCCTATCTTTAAAAAGGAGATAATAACATTGACTTTTCAGAGTTTTTTGGAGTTTTAAATGAAACAGCACATGTAGAGCACATAACACAGAGCCTGGCTCAGGATGCATATAATAAATGCTGGGTGTTATTCTGTTTCTATTTAAGGAGATATGAGATAATTTCATTTAATTACTACACATTCCACTGGCCCTAGGTTCTCTTTTTAGAATGTTAACAGTTTGTAGCTGTGAATCAAGTTTACCCATACCTCCTCTACTACTTTGCCCTCCAAATCCAGCTTATTTTTGGAAAGTACTTTCCCTGGGAAGATAGAGATGTGCTTCTGAGTTTGATGAAACACTGCAAAGTGAGGAGGGGACTATGTACTGTCTCCTCCGTGAAGTTCATGTATAACTTGCCCATATCCCATGTACTTTCAGTGTTTTATTTCACCAGAATATTGCTGCTGAGAAAAAACTATCTTTAGTGCTACACACAGGAACAATGTCTGCTGTGAAGCTCTGGATAAAGAATAAGGTAGCTTCTCTCATCACAGTGTTGGTTTTACTCAGGATTGGACATCAACATGGAAGTTAGAGAGTTTGGCATTGACATGTGTATACTGTTTTATTTAAAATGGATTACCAACAAGGGCCTACTGTATAGCACAGGGAACGCTGCTCAATATTCTGTTGTACTGATTATACATACTCATGTATATACATGTATTATACATACTTATTGGAATGAATATGCAGTTTTCCTGTTTCCTTATTACTTCAGTTATGAAGATTCATGAGAGTGTATCTATAGCCACAGTTATAATTTTATTAAAATAGTTATTTGGCTATTATTTTATAGATTTTATAGTATATATATATTCATGTGCATCCAATTTTTTGAAGGTTTATCTATTTTCAAATCTGTCATTTATTAGATTTCAAATCAGTAGTCACTTAAAAATAAATGACTGGCAGGATATACTTTTAAAATAAAATAAGCATTGGTAGGATTGTTTTACTTTTTCCCCCAAATTTAAATTGCTATTTCTGCATCCTGGTTTGAAGAGCACAGGATAAAATTAGTTATATGGAGTTTGTGGTTTGTTTATTGGAAATAAATGTCACTAACTAGTTAACTGCAAAATCTGCTGATTCCATTCATGCTAAGCCTATGAACAGAAAGTATAAAATTTGTTTTAGATAAGAATCAGTGAATTTCATATCCATGATTGGTGCCAGGTTGGCAACCTTTTAATGATACCAGATGGACATGGAGATTTTATTTTATTTTTTATAATGAACAAAATAGAGAAGCAGGTGCTACAGAACTATTCTCAGGGTTCCATGGGGGGAAATTTGGCTTCTATTTTCACTCTAGCATTATTTTTTGTTTTGAAACAGCTAAAGATTAGATATTGAAGGAAGGGAGTGAATGGTCACCAGTTGGGAATTCCTGTGAAATGAATTACTACCACAGCTACTACTGTGGGGTAGGTATGCTCACAATCAGGATCTTAATACTCAAACACTTAACACATTAGAGCTGTTAGAATCAATTAGTTTAGTATCACTGTATCTCATAATTGAAAAGGATTAGGATATTGTTACAGATGTGACAAAAGAGGCCTACAGAAAGGAGATTTGCCCTAAGTTACATAGCTTATGTAACTTAATTCCACAACCCAATTCCAGGTATCTAACTTTGAATCTGTTACTCTTACCATCACACGATATTGCTAAACTCTTAACAAGGAGAAGAGTAAAAATATCATCTGTTGGGTTTTTCCCTCCTACAGGATGAACTTAATGAAACAAACAATCAAACAAAGCTGTCTGTTGGAACATTTGCCTTGAGACAGCTCTTCCTTATTTGGTGGATTCTCCTCAGAGTTTCCACATAGACCTTTTTCCTTGGCAATTAGCATATTAGAAAGGAAAAATATTTGCAGCCTAATTTAAATCTTCTAATTAATAGTCATTATTATTTTTAATATAATCCAATTGCACTGCAAACATTGGAAAAAACAATTAAGGCAAGCTGAAAGGGAGAGAGAGAAAATCTTTCCCAATTATCACATTGCTGATCTCTTCTAGATCATTTCATATTGGGGATATTTTCTTGGAATTAATCAAAAGATCATTGCCCAGTTGCTTCATTTGGGTTGTATGGTATGTGACTATGTCCAAACAAACCAAAAGAAATAGTCTATTTTAAAAGGTTTTAGCAGTGAAAAATTCTGTCTCATCACAACATTGCAGAATGACCAAGTTATAGGATATGAGTGCAAAGAAGCATGTAAAATATAGTTAGAAGTTTTGCTAACCAAACTTTAAATGGTTAAGATGGTTTTCTATTGCTTATTCCACATTTTTGCTTTTCCATTTATTATTTCTATCAGCTGCTATTAATTCTTGACTGGGTATCTAGTCCACTTAGCTCTCACCTCTGCATCCCTGGAACCACTGGTTCTCTGGGCAAACTCTGTCCAGATTGCTTGGCATTCCTTCCTCAATCTCTTCCTGAACCTCTCCACCCAATTCACCCCTTGACCCAATCCCAATCAGACTGGCTGCTACTAAGATCAGTCATGGCCAGGGCTGGTTGTAGGAAGGGTTCAATCTCTTCCTTTCCATCTTGGTGCTGAAACTCTATCCCAACACACCCTTGTTCATTGTGTGGGCCTAACCCAGGACTCTTCTGGTAAAGATTAATTTTTAAGCATGAAGATAGCAATGCAAAGGGTCAACATTTAAGCTTTTGAGTCAGGTAGACCTAGGTTTAAATCCAGCTCCAATTCTTGTTACCCATTTGACATTAGACAAAATACTTTTCCTTTCTAAGTCTCAGTTTTAACCTATTAGAGTTGTGAAAGTGTAAGTGTTAGTCACTCAGTCCTATCTGACTCTTTGCGATCCTGTGGACTGCAGACTGCTAGGCTCCTCTGTCCATGGAATTCTCCAGGCAAGAATACTGGAGTGGGTTGCCATTTCCTTCTCCAGGGGATCTTCCCAATCCAGGGATCAAACCCAGGTTTCCTGCATTGCAGGCATATTCTTTATTGTCTGAGTTGTGTTAGTCATTCAGCTGTGTCCAACTCTTTGCAACCCATTGGACTGTAGCTTGCCAGGCTCCATTGTTCATGGAGTTCTCCAGGCAAGAATACTGGAGAGGGTAGCCATTCCTTTCTCCAGGGGATCTTCCTGACCCAGGGATTGAACCTGGGTCTCCTGCACTGTAGGCAGATTCTTTACTGTCTGAGCCACCAGGGATGCCCAGCCACCATCTGAGTTGTAGTGGAGCTTAAATGACAGAATTAATACAATTAATCTCGCAGAGAGGAGTAAGTACCAGTATATGGTGTTTATTTCCTAAAGGAAATCAATCTTGAATACTCATTGGAAGGATTGATGCTGAAGTTGAAATACCAGTACTTTGGCCACCTGATGTGAAGAACTGACTCATTGGAAAAGACCCTGATGTTGGGAAAGATTGAAGGCAGGAGGAGAAGGGGATGACAGAAGATGAGATGGTTGGATGGCATCACTGACTCAATGGACATGAGTTTGAGTAAACTCCAGGAGTTGGTGATGGACAGGGAGGCCTGGCATACTGCAGTCTATGGGGTTGCAAGGAGTTGGACATGACTGAGCAACTGAACTGAACTGATGATGTTCATTATGATGCAAGGCAGGAGAGCATGGAAAGTTAAGAGTTTGGGCTTGGGAGGCAAACAGACATATATTTAAATATTGTTGCCACTCATCACTAGTAAGTTATTTTTTTCCTCAGAGTCTCAATTTTCTCATTTGCAAAATAAAATGAATAATAATGCCTACCTTGCAGAAGATTTAGTGAGATAATAGCTCTAAGCTACTTGACATGCTATGGTATATCTGTAAAGTAAATGCAAGAAGTCAAGTTCATTATGTATTACACTACCTCCCTCTGACCTATTTACTATCATGGTTAGCTTTTCTATCAGAGGACTGGATTACTCTGTTACTAGCCTCTTAGAAGCTAAGCACATTACCCAGAAAATCAGAGGGAATCTGCATTCATCTAACCATCCATTTATTTATTCCTATAACAGGAGTCTATTATTGGCTATTGCTGTCCTTTATTTAACCTCTGTGTTGAACTTCCTTCCATAGCTGACAGATAGGTCTTCCATCTAGACTAGAAAAGCTTAATTTTAAGTCCCCAGCAACTTTCAGTCTTCCCTGTTCTGCTGTGGGTATTGGAGCCATATCCTATGGCTGTTGACTGGCCCTACCCACCCACCCCTAGCTCTGTCCTGAGCTTGGCCTTTACAACTTGTGCCTAACTGACTCTTAATCCAGAATAGTTTACCTTTAAACTAATACTTAACCTTTCCTCCCCTTGAAATTTATGTCTCCCTTATTTTCTGGCTGTGTGGGCACAGGAGGGCCTAGAGAAGCTATTCCACGTTCAAGGTCAGGAGGGGTGGCAATGAGGAGATACCCCTCATCCAAAGTAAGGAGCAGCAGCTGTGCTTTGCTGGAGCAGCTGTGAAGAGATACCCCAAGGTAAGAGAAACCCAAGTAAGATGGTAGGTGTTGTGAGAGGGCAAGAGAGGGCAGACACACTGAAACCATAATCACAGGAAACTAGTCAATCTAATCACACTTGGACCACAGCCTTGTCTAACTCAATGAAACTAAGCCATGCCCGTGGGGCCACCCAAGACGGGCAGGTCATGATGGAGAGGTTGACAGAATGTGGTCCACTGGAGGAGGGAATGGCAAACCACTTCAGTATTCTTGCCTTGAGAACCCCATGAACAGTATAAAAGGCAAAATGATAGGACACTGAAAGAAGAACTCCCCAGGCCAGTAGGTGCCCAATATGCTTCTGGAGATCAGTGGGGAAATAACTCTAGAAAGAATGAAGGGATGAGCCAAAGCAAAAACAGTACCCAGTTGTGGATGTGACCGATGATAGAAGCAAGATCTGATGCTGTAAAGAGCAATATAGCATAGGAACCTGGAATGTCAGGTCCATGAATCAAGTTAAACTGGAAGTGGTCAAACAAGAGATGGCAAGAGTGAACGTTGACATTCTAGGAATCAGCGAACTAAAATGGACTGGAATGGGTGAATTTAACTCAAATGACCATTATATCTATTACTGCAGGCAGGAATCCCTTAGAAGAAGTGGAGTAGCCATCATGGTCAACAAAAGAGTCCAAAATGCAGTACATGGATGCAATCTCAAAAATGACAGAATGATCTCTGTTTGTTTCCAAGGCAAACCATTCAATATCACAGTAATCCAAGTCTATGCCCCAACCAGTAATGCTGAAGAAGCTGAAGTTGAATGGTTCTATGAAGACCTACAAGACCTTTTAGAATTAACAGCCCAGAAATATGTCCTTTTCATTATAGGGGACTGGAATGCAAAAGTAGGAAGTCAAGAAACACCTGGAGTAACAGGCAAATTTGGCCTTGGAATACTGAATGAAGTAGGGCAAAGACTAATAGAGTTTTGGCAAGAAAATGCCAAAGACTAATAGAGTTTTGTCATAGCAAACACCCTCTTCCAACAGCACAAGAGAAGACTCTACACATGGACATCACCAGATAGTCAACACCGAAATCAGATTGATTATATTCTTTGCAGCCAAAGATGGAGAAGCTCTATACAGTCAACAAAAACAAGACCAGGAGCTGACTGTGGCTCAGATCATGAACTCCTTATTGCCAAATTCAGACTCAAATTGAAGAAAGTAGGGAAAACCCCTAGACCATTCAGGTATGACCTAAATCAAATCTCTTATGATTATACAGTGGAAGTAAGAAATAGATTTAAGGGACTAGATCTGATAGATAGAGTGCCTGATTAACTATGGACTGAGGTTTGTGACATTGTACAGGAGACAGGAATCAAGACCATCCCCATGGAAAAGAAATGCAAAAAGGCAAAATGGCTCTCTGGGGGAGGCCTTACAAATAGCTGTGAAAAGAAGAGAAGTGAAAAGCAAAGGAGAAAAGGAAAGATATAAACATCTGAATGCAGAGTTCCAAAGAATAGCAAGAAGAGATAAGAAAGCCTTCTTCAGCGATCAATGCAAAGAAATAGAGGAAAACAATAGAACAGGAAGACTAGAGATCTCTTCAAGAAAATTAGAAACACCAAGGGAACATTTCATGCAAAGATGGGCTCCAAATAGGACAGAAATGGTATGGACCTAACAGAAGCAGAAGATATTAAGAAGAGGTGGCAAGAATACACAGAAGAACTGTACAAAAAAAGATCTCCACGACCAAGATAATCACGATGGTGTGATCACTCACCTAGAGCCAGACATCCTGGAATGTGAAGTCAAGTGGGCCTTAGAAAGCATCGCTATGAACAAAGCTAGCAGAGGTGATGGAATTCCAGTTGAGCTATTTCAAATCCTGAAAGATGATGCTGTGAAAGTGCTGCACTCAATATACCAGCAAATTTGGAAAACTCAGCAGTGGCCACAGGACTGGAAAAGGTCAGTTTTCATTCTAATCCCAAAGAAAGGCAATGCCAAAGAATACTCAAACTACCACACAATTGCACTCATCTCACACGCTAGTAAAGTAATGCTCAAAATTCTCCAAGCCAGGCTTTAGCAATACGTGAATCGTGAACTTCCAGATGTTCAAGCTGGTTTTAGAAAAGACAGAGGAACCAGAGATCAAATTGCCAACATCCGCTGGATCATGGAAAAAGCAAGAGAGTTCCAGAAAAACATCTATTTCTGCTTTATTGACTATGCCAAAGCCTTTGACTGTGTGGATCACAATAAACTGTGGAAAATTCTGAAAGAGATGGGAATATCAGACCACCTGACCTGCCTCTTGAGAAATCTGTATGCAGGTCAGGGAGCACCAGTTAGAACTGGACATGGAACAACAGACTGTTTCCAAGTAGGAAAAGGAGTACGACAGGGCTGTATATTGTCACCCTGCTTATTTAACTTCTATGCAGAGCACATCATGAGAAACGCTGGGCTGGAAGAAGCACATGTTGGAATCAAGATTGCCGGGAGAAATATCAATCACCTCAGATATGCAGATGACACCACCCTTATGGCAGAAAGCGAAGATGAACTAAATGAAAGTGAAAGTGGAGAGTGGAAAAGTTGGCTTAAAGCTCAACATTCAGAAAACGAAGATCATGGCATCTGGTTCCATCACTTCATGGGAAATAGACGGGGAAACAGTGGACACAGTGTCAGACTTCATTTTGGGGGGCTCCAAAATCACTGCAGATGGTGATTGCAGCCATGAAATTAAAAGACGCTTACTCCTTGGAAGAAAAGTTATGACCAACCTAGATAGCATATTGAAAAGCAGGGATATTACTTTGCCAACAAAGTTCTGCCTAGTCAAGGCTGAGCACCGAAGAATTGATGCTTTTGAACTGTGGTGTTGGAGAAGACTCTTGAGAGTCCCTTGGACTGCAAGGAGATCCAACCAGTCCATTCTGAAGGAGATCAGCCCTGAGATTTCTTTGGAAGGAATGATGCTGAAGCTGAAACTCCAGTACTTTGGCCTCCTCATGCGAAGAGTTGACTCATTGGAAAAGTCTCTGATGCTGGGAGGGATTGGGGGCAGGAGGAGAAGGGGACGACAGAGGATGAGATGGCTGGATGGCATCACGGACTCGATGGACGTGAGTCTGAGTGAACTCCGGGAGTTGGTGATGGACAGGGAGGCCTGGTGTGTTGCGTGCGATTCATGGGGTCGCAAAGGGTCGGACACGACTGAGTGACTGGAGTGAACTGAGCTGATTTTCTTCGGTCAGGTGCAGGTTTTCATGCTATCTAACATAACAACGATAAACTATTAATAAACTATTCTGGGCTGAACTTGATAAACTATTCTGCGCTTATGGAAAAGAGTTCAGTTCAGTTCAGTTCAGTCGCTCAGTCGTGTCCGACTCTTTGCAACCCCATGAATCGCAGCACGCCAGGCCTCCCTGTCCATCACCAACTCCCGGAGTTCACTCTGACTCACGTCTATCGAGTCAGTGACGCCATCCAGCCATCTCATCCTCTGTCGTCCCCTTCTCCTCCTGCCCCAAAGAGTTAGGTCCAATATATTCTTAGGACCTGCTGGATACAGGCAGTGTAGTAGCTATTGTGGAAGTCAGTGGTGAATTAGACGGGTGCAATACTTGTATCCACAGATCTTACAGTCAAGAGGGGGAGATGGTGAAATAGATAATTAAAGTATGATGTGCTGAGGATTTCCATGGTGGGGAAACCACTTAGGATATGCACCTTTTCCAGATTTGAGAGATCAGGGATAGCTTCCTGGAAGGAGAAATGTCTTTCTTTTCTTGGATTTAATAATTCTTTATTTTAATTTTTTAACACCAAAAACATTTTGTATTGGGGTATAGCTGGTTAACAATGTGATAGATTCAGGTGAACAGTGAAGTGACTCAGCCATACTTACACATGTGTCCATTCTCCCTCAACGCCCCCCTCCCATCCAGACTGGCACATAACATTGAGTGGAGTTCCAGGTACTATATAATAGGTCCTTGTGGGTTATCTGTTTTAAATATTACAGCATGTACATGACTTTCCCAAAGTCCTTAACTATCCCCTGCTCCTGGCAAACATGAGTTCGTTTTCTAGAAAACAAACTCAAGGAGAAATTTCTTAACCAAGGGAAACGGGTGGTTGGAAGCCAATGGTCCAGGATAAAGCAAGTATAAAAATTCTGAGTAGAGAGTGGGAATGACTTGTTCATGGTAACAGTAAACATTCAGTACAGCTGGAGAATGGTGTGTAAACAAGGATTGAGAATAGATTAAGTAATCGAGGTATACATGGTCCAGATTAAAAGTGGCTTTGTAGAACACATCAAAGAGTTTAGACTATCCTAAGAGCATTAGGGAGCCACTGAGGGGTTTTATATAGGACAGAGACATTATCAAGTTTAGTTTTAGAAAACTCAGTTTGATTAGTGTACAGAGAATGGTCTGGAAGGGTGGCTCAAACATTGAAAATAGTCCATCTAGTTAGAAAGCTTCTGCAGTGATTCAGGTGAGCAATGAGATTGTTTGAGCTTAAAACATAGAGGAAATCTGCAGTTATTCATGCATCCATTTATTTATTCATTCAACAAATAAACGTTGTGCTGGATTCTTTGCTGGGTTTTAGGGATTAAATTGTGAATGAAAGAGACTAGAGAATGCTAGCATTTATTGGGGGATTCTGAATGGTTGTGATAAGTGCCAGGACTGTGCTGAGTATGATAGGAGAGTGTCTAGCTGATACTTTGAGGGGTCAGCTGAAAAACAAGTAAAAGAAGTAAAAAGCAAGTTCAGATTCACAAGTACCTTGTAAAGCTGCAATTATTTTTAAGCTACCTAAATTTTTCTGGGGCTTCCCCCTTGGCTCAGCGGTAAAGAATCTGTCTGCAGTCCAGGAGACGCAGGAGACATGGGTTCGATCCCTGGGTTGGGAAGATCTCCTAGAAGAGGGCATGGCAGCCCACTTCAGTATTCTTGCCTGGAGAATCCCGTGGACAGAGGAGCTTGGCAGGCTACAGTCTATAGGGTCTCAGTCTCAGAGTTGGACATGACTGAAGTGACTGAGCATGTACCCATGGGAGTTCTCTTGCGCTTTCATGGTGCTCTGCTGGTTTCTGCCACTATTTCATTCCTGGAATTGTAAATAAAAAATAATACCTAGTTTCTACTTCCCAAGTACCTATAGGGTCTAGAATCTGGATGTGTCTCATGTCCCCTCCACCTAATGTGTTATTTCAGTCATTCTCACAGCTATCTCCTTTAAAGTATCAAAATGATATATATATTTTCTAATAGCAAAGATATTTTCTCAATTGTTTTATAGCTAATATAACTTTCAGTGTATAGAATTGTTTTAAGTTTCTTTCTTTATGTGTGTAGAGCAGATATTTTCCACACATTTAGAATTTCCTTAATTTGTTTTAGAGCATTTGGGTGCTTATGGAAGTAGGATATTTTGTTATTATATGAATCCATTATTC
The DNA here is from genome assembly GCF_014754425.2 of Oryx dammah. Lineage (NCBI taxonomy): Eukaryota > Metazoa > Chordata > Mammalia > Artiodactyla > Bovidae > Oryx > Oryx dammah. Next base: position 55,749,538 of record NW_024070202.1, on the reverse strand, counting down.
TTTAATCTGTTTGAGAGATATAATGCAGTGTATATGAATTAAAATTTTGTCCCATGATAGTCTTAGAATAAAAATGCATAGTTTGAACAGTGGAAGAATCTAAGTGTCAGAGTAGAAAGAGTTTGTCTCAGAGGTTCTTTTAAGAACGATGAGACAAAAATCAAGAAAGATTAATGACATCAGCTAGTTCATTCAGTAGTTTATCAGCAGCATTGAAATAGAATTGAATTCAGGTCTTCTTTTTGTCATATTATAATCGTTAGAAAGACAGAAATCCTTGTTATTTCTAAAATATACCAGTATAATAAATTTTTACTGAAAATAAAAGATATAAATAATGCATATATATTTCTGTCTACATAGTACCTATGAATAAGCTAACTAAACATTTTTTCCATTGAATTTTTTTTTCTATGCTAATAAACAAACCAGTGACTTGCTGTTAGTTGATAACATAGAAACTAAAAGATATAAATTTCTTTTGAGAAGGCTTTTAAGACAGCCAATGAAATACTTTCTGCACCCCTGAAATTTCATTCTGTCCAAAGATTTGTAAGTCCTTTTATTTCATTGAAACAATGTAATATGCTACAATAAGAATTCAATCTGTTGTGATATTATTGCCTAGGAATATTCATCAGCCTTATAAACTTAGACACAATTAGGTTCATCCTCCTCAGAACCTTTCAGACTCCATTTTCCCATTAACTCATCCCTGTTGTGACATTTATACCTTAGAAATGCTTTTTTTATTTTTATAGACCTAAAACAGCTGTTTGTATTATTCATCCAACAATGCCATTTATTTCATCAGCAGGAATCACAACCTTTGTTTTGTGTTTTCTCTATTACTTTGGTTGGTTCATGAAACTGAGTCATTGGGATCCTGAGGGCGATGTGGAGTGGGCAGCCTTGGATTTGCCCTTCAGTGTCCATTGACACGTGAATTTGTTTAAATCCCTTATACCACAATAACCCTGAAAATCTTAATTTTATGGTATATCCCTTAGAAAGAGGAAACACCTAGCTATTTCAAGTCTGTGCATCGATGATGAGGAAAGAGAAATAGGAAATTGTTTCATTTGCATTCTTTTGAAGTGAATGCACTGTAATTGTATCTGAATTTCTAAAAAATAATGCTCACTAAAAGTTTTGAAATAGTGTAGAAATTCAAAGTGAAAGCAATATTAATTTGTACAAAATATAAGCATGCATTTTTTAAAAAGCAGATTCAATAGAGAAATTTCTATATTGGTCGTGATCACTCAAAACAATTATTTGAATCTCTTGACCCCAAAAAGCATTTCCTATTATTGCTGATGTGTTTGACACTGACATGATGGAGTCAGGCTGGTATTAGCCTTTAGCCATTTTATGAAGGATGGCAGGTGAATTGTGGAGTGGGAGAAGTAGAGCTGGCCCTAGAGAAACAATGTGAATATGTGCTCAGTCGCTCAGTCATGTCTGACTCTGCGACCCCATGGACTGTAGCCCACCAGGCTCTTCTGGCCATGGAATTTTCCAGGCAAGAATACTCAAGTGGGTTGCTATTTTCTACTCCAGGGGATCTTCCTGAGCAAGAGGTTGAACCTGTGTCTCCTGTATTGGCAGGTGGACTCATTACCACTGCACCACCTGGGAAGCCCAGAGAAGTAATAGGTGATGTAAATTTCTCTTTCCAAAGAATCCAGTTTCTCCTTCATCTTACACTTTGCTGCTGCTGCTGCTAAGTCGCTTCAGTCGTGTCTGACTCTGTGCGACCCCATAGACGGCAGCCCACCTGGCTCCCCCATCCCTGGGATTCTCCAGGCAAGAACACTGGAGTGCGTTGCCATTTCCTTCTCCAATACACTTACTTTAGTGCTGGCTTTTTCAAGTTTCAAAAAGTAAAACTTACTTGACTACCAAATAGGACTGAAGCTACCAGCGTGTGGCTCTCAGTTCTCCCAGGTACATACTTTTTGTCATAATACTATTTTCTGTGAATTCATTCTAGCCTGTTCTGCTAAGCTTGTCCAGCACTGCCTGAAGTTATGAAAAAGGTAGTTTCAGGTACATATTTCTAAGTAAAAAAAGAAATCTATGCTGTCCTTCATATTTGACACTTTCCCTTGCAATTTAAAAGCAAATGTTAATCAAATCAATAATAATTCTCTTCCTTCCTACTAAGTATGGACTTCCTGGGTGGCTCCGATGGTAAAAGCATCTGTCTACAATGCGGGAGACCCAGGTTCAATCCCTGGGTCGGGAAGATCTGCTGGAGAAGGAAATGGAAATCCACTCCAGTACTATTGCTTGGAAAATCCCATGGACAGAAGAGCCTGGTAGGCTACAGTCCATGGGGTCGCAAAGAGCTGGACACAACTGAGCATATAGAAAATACCAAATCATACAGGCCTGGTTGACGAATACTGTTGCTGTGTTGGTGAAACATGACTTTATCAGGAGGCCTGGGGAGCTGGCCAGTAATTTACTGAATCACTGCACAAAACCATATATCCACCTATTGGCAACTTCTATAAGCTTAGAAGCTAATAATCTCATTCCTCCACCAATGTCTGACACCTGTGAAGTGCAGTTTTATGATATAACTGATCTTTTCCTGAACTTGTTACCCAGAATTCAATCCTTTTTGAATGGATGAAACATTTGCTTTGCTGATTTGTTCCATGTATAAAGGGGAACATAATAGGTGGTGCATAAATATTTGTTGAATGAATAACTGAATTCTCTTGAACATTAATTTATAATCATTAAACAATCTTTTTTAATGATCTCTCCTTCAGAAATAAACCACAAGCCAAGTTTAGTTAGCTGAATAGAGAAAGTTATTACTTGTAGTTTTTCTGGGTTAATAAAATAAAGGCTTATAATTATTTGTCCGTGATCCTTACAATTACTTAACTCTCAGGAGAGCCTTTGAACTGAAAGTTTTAGTTTTTGTTTTTTAAAAAAGTATTAGCTATAGTATTAGCTATGGGTTTACAGGAATATGTCCACTTCCCCTTTTCTTTTAAATAGTTATAAAATCAAGAAATCTAACCATCCAGTTTTATTTATTACCGATTAATACCCAGAGTGCTCATTTCTCTAACAAATTAATGAAGTTTCAAGACTCACTTACTCTTACATCCAACTGACACCCAAATTGTTCCCATTTATTTTGATTTAAAATAACTATGATCATGATAACAATAACTTAATAAAATAATGAGTACCCACATATACAAAACCCAACATCATTTATGTTGTGTTTTGTTTATATCTGAAATGAAACAAAATTATTCTAAAGTGTACTTGAATATACATTAAAAATTCAGTTGCTATTAGAAGATTAATATCCTAAGCACATAAAAAATGGAATATAAAATTATAGGGTTATATTCTTAATGGCATTTCAAGGGGGGTTTTCAAACATGTATTTGAAACATCTGGTAAAAACTGGGTTACTCTAGAATATATTTTATAATTTATTTTAATTATTGGAAAAATTAAATGAAATTAAAAGATGCTTGCTCCTTGGAAGAAAAGTTATAACCAACCTAGACAGCGTATTAAAAAGCAAAGACATTACTTTGCCAGCAAAGGTCCATCTAGTCAAAGCTATGGTTTTTCCACTAGTCAGGTATGGATGTGAGTGTTGGACTAAAAAAAAAGCTGAGCACCGAAGAATTGATGCTTTTGAACTATGGTGTTGGAGAAGACTCTTGAGAGTCCCTTGGACTGCAAGGAGATCCAACCAGTCCATCCTAAAGGAGATCAGTCCTGGGTGTTCATTGGAGGGACTGATGCTGAAGCTGAAACTCCAGTACTTTGGCCACCTCATGTAAAAAGTTGACTCATTGGAAAAGACTTTGATGCTGGGGGGGATTGGGGGCAGGAGGAGAAGGGGACGACAGAGGATGAGATGGTTGGATGGCATCACCAACTCAATGGACGTGAGTTTGAGTGAACTCCGGGAGTTGGTGATGGACAGGGAAGCCTGGCGTGCTGCAGTCCATGGGGTCACAAAGAGTAAGACATGTCTGAGGAGCTGAACTAAACTGATGCTGAAATTAAAACAATATTTATTTATACTTGATAAGGCTCGCAGTCTTGAAATTGTTCTAAGTGATATAAAAATGCATCTGTGTACTTTATAACACTATAGCCTAACTGATTTCTAGAAAGAAAGAACGTGAAGTCACTCAGTCGTGTCCAACTCTTTGCAACCCCATGGACCATAGCCTACCAGGCTCTTTTGTCCATGGTATTTTCCAGGCAAGAGTACTGGAGTGGGTTGCCATTTCCTTCTCCAAACCGATTTCTAAATGATGCTATTTTTGAAGTCATGGTGTGATATATTGAAGTCTAAGTCCTTACTGAAGAATGGATTGAGATATCCTTGATTAACACAATGTGCCTACCTCTAAACTATTGTCCAATGTGAAGAATGTTCCAATATAAAAATGTCTTTAAAAATTTAAACATATAGCTTCAATATTGCTTAGTATATTAATGTTAAACTTGCAGAGCTATTATAAATAAAATGTCACATAGCCTTTCTGATTATGTAGGACATTTGTTTGAAATTCATCACAAGGAAATCAAATGAGAAAACATGATAGTTCAAAATTTATCACCGCTAAAGAAAACTTTAATGTTCCTTTGCCATTAAAAAGTAGCATTAGTAGCATATTTATTAATAAAGGAGAGGGCAGGATTATCTAGATTTTGATTACAGATTCTCTTTCTCTCTCCCTGTTTTAGGAATAATATTTAGGTTAATATCTCAACTGGGACAAGGCAAAAATATATTTTTAATTTAAACATTTCTAAAATTACTATTTTTGCTCTTCTGTCCTTGTATGCAAATAATATTTCTACTTTGGGGGCTTCCCTTGTGGCTCAGCTGGTAAAGAAGCCACCTGCAATGTGGGAGACCTGGGTTCGATCCTTGGGTTGAGAAGATCCCCTGGAGAAGGGAACAGCTACCCACTCCAGTATTCGGGCCTGCAGAATTCCATGGACTGTATAGTCCATGAGGTAGCAAAGAGTCAGACATGACTGAGCGACTTTCACTTCACTTTTTAAGCATTCACTTATCCCTTAATAGTAGGGCTTCCCTCATAGCTCGGTTGGTAAAGAATCTGCCTGCAACGCAGGAGACCCAGGTTTGATTCCTGTGTCGGGAAGAGCCCCTGGAGAAGGAAAAGGCAACCCACTCCAGTATTCTTGCCTGGAGAATCCCTTGGACAGAAGGGCCTGCTAGGGTACTTTGTGGGGGTGGTAAATAGGCAGATGGCAAGACCCACGGGCTTAGAATCTTGCTAGAGAAATCTGAAGCAATTAAAGAACAGCATCATATCACATAAAATCACACACAGATCACATATAACCTAGGCATGTGGAGAACTTAACTTGGGTTAAACTGATCAAAGGTAGAACTAGAGTGGGGCTATGGACTGGAGAAGGCAATGGCACCCCACTCCAGTACTCTTGCCTGGAAAATCCCATGGATGGAGGAGCCTGGGAGGCTGCAGTCCATGGGGTCGCGAAGAGTCAGACATGACTGAGCGACTTCACTTTGACTTTTCACTTTCATGCATTGGAGAAGGAAATGGCAACCCACTCCAGTATTCTTGCCTAGAGAATCCCAGGGATGGGGGAGCCTGGTGGGCTGTCATCTATGAGGTCGCACAGAGTTGGACACGACTGAAGTGACTTAGCAGCAGCAGCAGCATAGCCTGGGGAAGAAAGAGAAGTGTGTGTCTGTATGTTGGGGGAGGTGTGTGTGCGCGTGTGTGTGTGCATGTGATATGTGTGTGTTTATATGATGTTGATATGGAAAACAAGAAAATAATGAGAGAACAATATGGATAAATGAGAACAGTGCTATGTCTTAAAATGTCTTATAGTGGGTTTGGAACTTGATCTCATGAACACTATTTAGAGAGACATTGAAGGTTCTTTAAAATAAAGTCAAATTCTAAACTGCTTAAAATATTAGTGCTATCCTTCTTTCCTATTACTTTCAAATTTTCTAACCCCTACAGATGAAGTTTTTTCCCCAGTGTCACTAGTGCATATCACGGGAACAACTTTACCATTCTCTCTCATTCCTTATGTGGCTTCTTTCTGGTGATTAGGTGTATGTGTCTTGCTACCTCTTGGCTTCTGCTACTAATAGTGAAACTGTATTTAACTATCAATATAAATATAGATTTAGTTGACTGAAAATAGAGTAGTTCTTGGTTGAATATTTATGAGGATCTATTTTATTACGTACATGCAATTTAAGCTGGTCTTAAAATTATAACAGAGAACAAATATTCCGCAGCAAAGCTCAATATAGTAAGAAATGTCTTTCTCTCTTGCTATTTTTCTTCCTAAAAAAGATAGTTTTTCATGCCCATGATGGACATGCAGAGCACTGGAGCTCTGGGACTGCAGAAAATGCTCAAGACCTTCCAGGCATAACAAATAATAGCACCACAGAGAAGAACACAGGTTCTTTCTGCATCAGGGAACAGAGTGGCATCATATCTAAAAGCACTGATGCAATAATTGTACAGAATCCCAATTCAAGTTGTGTGTATCAGAAGCATGTAAAAATAGGAACATTTGTTTCTCTGAGTTACGAATTCTAGCACTCATGAATATTTTCCCATGCTACTACCAAATTCTTTATTAGTAGCTAAAAATTTTCTACCAAGGTAAGAATAATATCTCTTTCTAGTTTATTCTCTTACAAGTCAACAACCTTATAGATTCAAAAGATATAAAAATGGATGTATAACTAAGTCATTTTGTTCCTGAAAATCAGAAATTATAAATTTAAAATGCATTGTTAATTATAGCCATTTAAACTTAAGCCTAGGATGTGATTAAAATAATAGCAAAACACTTTTGTAGTGGGTTGAAATTAAAAGCCAGTGTTTTCATGGATGTAAAACATAGCAAAAGGAACTACAAAAAGAAAATTAGATTTGTGTTCATTTCACAAGTCTTTAAGACTAAAACCTCAGCCATATTAGATTCAATTATAAGATTTGTAAAGCACACAGTGCAACGAGTTGTACACAATAGGTGCTTATTAAGTAACTGTTCAACGATAGATCATTCTGTAATCACAAACTGTGGAGGAAAACTAAGTTATCTTCCTAAATTTTGTTTCATATATTTGAAACAGGAACTTGAAACAAATGCAGTGCCCTCTAAAAGAAATTTATGAATTATTTATAGTTGAGAATAGAACATAAAAAGGAATAACAGGGCACAAATATCCATAATTTGGTCATTTGAAATGGAAGCAGGACATCAAGCCTGTCTGATTAAAATTAAAAGTGCTGTTATGAAGTTAGCACATGAATAAAGCAGAGGCCTGGTAAAAGAGAATTTTAATATTGATAAAATTCTATATTGATAAAATTCTACTATTGATGTTCTCCAGCATTGATATTGACAAGCTGGGATCAGTTTGGGCCTATAACTGCTTAGATAGGAACCTAGTTAGTTGAAATATTGTATGTAAGGAATGACTGTCAGTGGACCAGTGTCAGCAGTGGGAAGGTATATTTGAAATAACCTTGCCGTTAATCTCCTGGGGACACAGGTGACCCAAATGGATAAACCATAGATTTGTCCAAGATGGAGGAATTTTAGAGATCAACAACTTTGCTATACAATTAAGGGAAATAAGAGGTCAAGTGAATAGACCATGGTCAACAGCTACTCAGCAACTCAGTTCTTGACACTCAGGCCAGCACCTTTTTCTACAGGATAATTAAATAGAAACTGTGTTTACTGAGACCACACACATGAGCAAACTGGAGTGGCGGTATGGCAGTGGCTGTCGCTTTAGAAGATGAAATCATCTAAGTAAGAGATCAAATATAAAGAATGAAGTTGAATTGGGATGGATGTCGGGGGGGGGGCTCAAATGGACAAAACAACAGCTTTAGAAAATTCAGTGAAGGATGGCCAGGTATGTAAATACAGGACTATGAGTCAATAGTTTATAACAGTGTGAGGACCATGTGGATGCATGAATGTCAAGTGGGCAGGACTTGTAATTCTGCCATTATATTCTCCATTAATCATTCCTTTACTACGTATAGTTATGAATGCTAGTTACAGAAGGCTTTGGAGAGATTTCAGGAAAGTAAGTGTAAGTAGTTGGGACATGGGGATGGTGATCCTGAAAGTTGGCCTTTAAAGGGAGACTAGATAATGGACTTCATGAAAAAATTTTACCCAGCCAGAATAACCATCCCTTTAAAATCTCAACTTTATATAAAATGTGACAAAACTGATTTAAGACTGAAGAATATGAGATAGATGTAGGTAAAACTCTCCATATGGTATGAATTGTGTAGCCCACTTTCAAAATTTGAGTGATATAATATGAGCAGTGTTATTCTAAACAGTCATATGAAAGATTAGATGGATTCTCTGGTTTCTTTGGTAATATGAGCCTATGTGAGAGTAGAGAGGGCTTAGTTACTGTCTACTCTTCTTTGCTTCCCTTAGTGGAACAAGAAGGAGAATAGCAAAGTGGAGGTGAAGTCTGAGGGCTGGAACTCTGTTTCTGCTCAGTTACTTCAGCTCCCATTAATCTTTAACCTTTTACAGTTATTTTGTTAAAATGAACAATAGCAATAGCAATAACAGAAGCAACAACAATAATAATAGCCAGTATTTACTGAATAGTCAATCTTGGCTGCACGCTGTTCTCATTACTTTACATCCATTTTTTTCCTATTAATACTTTATGCAAGTTACTTAAGCTCTCTGTGCTTCAGTTTCTTCATTTGTAAAGTACAGATTACAATAGCATCTGCTTATTGTGATAATCAAGTGAATTCATATATGAAAAGTGTTTAAAACTTTCTTCAGCACAAAGTACTTAATAATAGTTATTATTATCATCTCATTTTTGATCTTCAAAGCACAATCTTCAAAAATATTGTGATTGCTGCTACTTATTCCATTTACAGGTGAGCAAATTGAGACTCAAAGAGTTTAATAAACTGTTTTTAAGATCATAAAGATAGTAAGGGTTATAGAATAAGGACTTGAACTTCCAAACCTTATGCTTTTTAATCTCCTTGCCATTGTGGTCCTCCTCTTCCAGGCACCAAAGGCTCAGCCACACCACATTAAACTTTTCTGATTAATAGTGGATCCTTATGTTGATCTACAGTTTCCTCATTTTATTATTTCCTGTCTCTGAAATGGCTTTCCTAACTTTGTCAAGTAGATAAATTTAAAATTATCCTTCAAGACTGAGTTCAGCTGCTACCTCTTCTATCTCACCTTCCTTCTGCCATCTTCACAAAGTTAATTGCTTGTCTGTGTTTCTCTTACACTTATCTCACATATCTCTCTTACAGCACTTATCACATTGTCTCATAATTTGTTCTCTGCTGCTAGATGGTTAACTATGAAAGAATCAGTAAAAATTAAAATTTATTTAAGATGCCAGACTTCCTTTTAAGGGCTTCATAAGGATGCCCTCGTTGAATCCTTTCAATAACTCCAGGATGTATGTTCTATTATCCCTTTTCCCTTGAGGAGACATAGAAAGGTTAAGTAAGTTGCCCAAGATCGTAAATTCAATAGGCACATAATAAATGATTGCTGAATTGAATTATATCTAAGTAAAAATGCCTACTAAAAATGATCCAAAATTTCCTTTTTTCCCTGAAGAAAATGAAATCTCTCAGTTCAACATTGTTTTGGGTAGAGGAGAAAAAATAAACTTCTCTTTCATCTAGTTCAATTTTTTCTTTCTTAAAGCTATGAAAAGAAACAACCAATTACCTTTAGCTACTTGAAATTCAATTATCAGTTCAGCTTTAAAGTTTTTAAAATAATATAATAACTTTCCCCCATGATATAGTAAAAAATTTACTTCCCAATGATCATTATTCACATGATCTTGAACATCCATATAAGTTAAATGATATTTTATTGTCTATTCAAAACCCAGTAATTCAGGACATGCATTACAATGTCAATTTTAATACTTGTATCAAGAATTTATAAGTTTCCAAACACACAGATTAAAAAAAGAACTGTTTTCTGCCTCTAAGCCAAGACCCTGTGTCTTTCTGAGGATGATGAGGTACCAGAAAGAATGCCGGGTGTGAATAATTTCAAGCCTCAAACTACCTGTGATTCCTTTAAGGCCTTTTTTTTTTTTTTCACAGTCACTCAGAGGGAAACACACTCTTTACTTTCCTCTGGGGCCTTAAGGGCTCCAGCCCCTGTATTAACTGCCTAATTTGGTGCGAGGAAAACTGGCTTTAATAGCTTTTTGAGCAGTAATGGACATCATCCCCTTAGCAAAAGGGAGTGACAGAAAAATTGCTTCTCTATTTTTAAAAACAAGATCTTGTTTATATAATCCTTTTATAAATTTAAAGCCTCTTGGTTTAAATATATTTTTTAGAGCTTGTTACAATGCAGTAAATGGCAAAATGAGTTAGCCAAACAATCTTTTCTTCATCACACCAGTTCTCAATAGCCCTTTAGCTTTTATGACTGCTTCGACTGATGATAAAAAATAATCCAGCCATTTCCAAATGCTACCTTAGTTTGAACCACTGTATAGACTAATTTTGAACTTGTGCCTCAAAATTGAGCAATTCCATCATTTTAATATAGTATTAAAAAAACTTGTGAGAAAATTAGGAAAGTCATAGAACACTAGCATGCTTAGAATCAAGAACAACAGCAAAAAAAAGTCAGCAACAGACAATTGTTTTAGTAGACCCTGCCATTTCCATTAAAAGCATTTAAAAGAGAATATTAACAAACATGAAAGTGATTCATTTTTGCATAGAAAAATAAACTCACACGATTTTAGAGTCTTAAATAACCCATAATTCTGGGAACCTTTCACCTTGTATTTAGCCAGTATTTGAAACACTGCCATTTGTCATCTTTTAAATTTTCTTTTTCATATAGTTAATATAAGCTAGAGTTTTTGTTCTGCTTTAATAACAATATGGTTTATGCTATATGTGGAATAAAGAATAGAACAAAGTAAATATATTTAATGTGAATATGCAGAAAGGAAGGGTTTTGGTTCTCTTTGCAGCTCTCCTACAGTAATTCCCATTGCAACACAACTCACTATTGTATGACTTAGCTGAAAAGGATATGTCTCTAATTGTACATTTCATTGTATTTGCAATAGAAGTAAATTTTGGGGGCCAAATAAACTTTTCAGCTGATGGGGGTGAGGTAGGGAGCTTTGTTGTATCTACAGTAAAGAATAAGAAAATCATTGAAGGAGTAGCATGCCTTCATAATGAAAGACATGTAACCTGTTTCACGGGTTATTCCTAATTTTGCTTGAGCACCATGGGAGTTGGCATTTTAGTGCTTTCTTTTGATTGTACTTTACCCAGGCATTCTCATACTAAGTTGCAGGAAGGTGCAAGTATGGAAGAACATCACCTCCCTATCTCTTGAAGGAATTGAAATGTCTCTTAAGCGGAAGTGGAGAGTCAGGACATGGGAGAACTTTTAACACTCAGGGTTTGCTGTAACTTTGTATATAGCACTAATAACTGGAAACTCAGGGTTCCAAAACACAGCACAGTGATTCATATACATGAAACGTGAGCAGAATAGGGAGGCTTCCCTCTGAGTTGAGGGAGCTGATGTATAAAAGACCCCAGGGAATACTGGGAAAAGACAAGTGATAAGGCACTGAAGGAAAAATGGAAAACAGTCCATTTACAGTTATTATTACCAAGTCCATCTTAGAAACATTTACTATTGTAACACTTGTAACTTGTTGCTACTACATATTACTGTGATTAATTTTATATTATTTAAATGGAGCCACTATGAGAAACTGAACAAGTTACTCACCTCCTTCTGCCTCAGTTATTATCTACATAGGATTTCACAGTTATAAACTGAAAGCCTAGCTCCAGCCACGTATCTCACAAATAAACCCACTGTGTACAAAAGGAACCAGATGAGATAGTGTAGACACATCCATGCAAACACATCACCACTATTAAGGAAAACAATTTAAAGCCTGTTCAACTCAGATATAATTAGTCCTAGAGGGACACATTACTATTGATAATAGGTTTTTCTCACAAGGAAGTTGAACTCCCCAGTGGGAATGTATTTTTATGGGTTGCAGATTAGTAACATTTCCAAATTGAATTAGTTACAACTGTTTCAAAATATTGAATATTGGAATGAGTACCAAAATAGATAATATGATTTGGTCATTAAGACACTGAAGCAGACTTTTATTTTATATGATTGCTACCATTACTCATTGACTTATAAATAGAATGATTAACTGGGGATGTATCTCACCCACTGCTTGCCCCTTGACCTGAAATACCAAGCTAGTCAAGAGTAAGCTTAAATGAGAGTCACTACAGTTCAGTATTATTCACTGATCACTGGGGCTGATCACTTACCTAAGCTGTTGGAATGTGTTATTCTACCTAGATAGCTAGGTAGAATCAGGCAACCCCACTTGGTTGTTACTGTTGACTCCCCAGTTCCCTATTCTTAATCTATGCCTCAGATTTTTTTCTCATATAAAGGAGGCCAGTGTTCAGAAAACCGGGTCTCTCTGGCCTCAAAATCATTGCTGAATTTTCTCCTGATTGCTGGTGATATTTGAACTTCTCAGCAAAGTTCTCTATAAACATACTTGTGGTAGTTATGTCTCCACTGTAAACTTTTTGAATTGGAAATATAAGGTTATCAGAATATCTTTCAATAACATTTCCTTTATTGTATTTTAGATAATAATTTTAGTACTAAAAAGGGGTCTTTATTGCTAGATTCAATTCACTGTTGTATATTAAATTTTGTCTCAGGTCCAATATAAAGTAAAAATGAGTTCAAACAAAGTGCTTATTAAATCATGGCTTGAGTGGCCCTTATATGAGCTAAACTGCATATATCATTGAGATATTTCAATTATTTCTTTTTCCTTACTTATATTTATATTGATGTTCTTTACAGAAACACTGTAGCAATAAATAATTCTGTTTCACTAGATTCCTAATCTTATTTTTCAGGTACCAATAAAAAAAATAAAATAAAACCCCCAAACAAACAAAAGCAATAACAACTTTTCTGTTTTTGTCATAATGTAATTATAAACCATTCTTTTTACAAGTTATATATTTAGAATCCCAGATTTCTACCATGGCCCAAATTAAAATGTGATGTCTATATTATAATTCTGAACCAACCAGCTAAGCAGGTTTACATCTTTAAATATTCTGGCTTGTAAGAATAAATAAGTATGATAAGCTACCAAATAATGTTTTTGCAGACATTATTATTTGTCAGCTTTATACTCCCTTTCATTCATGCGTTCCAGTTTCATAATATAAAGTAGCTACAAAAATAAATAACAAAACAAAACTATAATAGAGCTGGTCTTGCTATTTTGTGCTTGCCTCCCTGGTAAGAAAAATTAAGTGCCAAAAATGTAAAATTTATTTCAAGAAAAGTAACAGGCTACACAAGTAAATTTTGGCAAATGCAACTTTATATTGAAATTCACACATCTGTATCTTAAAGAATGAGACTCACAGACTCTAATGTATTTCTAAAATACCAGAAATTATATTATAAGCTTTCACAAGTTAAAACTGAAATAATTTAAACGACCAGTACACTGAATGTGCAGAAAGTATAAACAAGACTGTGCCTTCGGTAGAATAAACGCTTCACAAATTGTGCAAGATGTCTTACTAAGGCTGTGGTCTCCCCTTAACAGCCGACTTAAAATATAAACACACATCAGCCGCCTGCTTCTTAGAACACACTAGAATGGGTAGCACACCTCAGAAGAAAATTTCATTATCCCAGGGATGTGCACCTTAATTTTCAAATCACGTGAGGAAAAAGGAAAAAGAGTGTTAAATGATCGTCCATGCACTTCCAGATGCATGACCATGACCAGTTACTGATTCAGTTTCCCTTGACTCCAGTTTGCTCCAATACTTAAATAAGATGAAAGATACTAGATAACCCTTTAAGGCAACATGTGTTTATTCTGCATTATTAGAACTGCTCAATTGTGACTGGTTGGTACCATTAATGTTGCCTCCCAGACCAATATCTAGTATTCATAAAATATAGATGAATTAGAAAAAACTTTATACCAAATCAACAAAAACCACATAATACAGTTCGATGCTAGCAATTTCACTAGTAGATAAGGAAAGCGGTATTTAGAAATAGTAATGTATTAATACAAAAAAGTAAACTATAATTGGAACCAATATACTGCTTTGGAATGCTCCCCAAAACTTACAAGGCGATTTTTTAAAAGTGATAATCCAATTAATTCATGGCATGTCTTTAGTGAATTACAGTACTTTAAGTCCCCAAATATTTTAGTCCTTGCAAAACAAATAGTATGAAATGTTTTAAAGTCTTCAAACTTCTAAAATTAGTTTTTTATCAACACATTTACCTCATGTCAACTTAATTTATTAAGATGTCCAATGCTAATTGGTTTTTTTGATGTTTTTTCATAAGTAGTCATATACACAGCATTTAGCACTGATACTTAGCACCTGCTACTTTCATCATCTAGTTTTCAACCACATAAAGAAACTTAGGGCAGTGGTTCAGTCCTTTCTTAATTACAAACCTTCGCTGGCAGTCAGCAGGATCACTCTGAGATTTAAAATAGGATTATAGGTGAACTATTGCAAAGACTGCAGAATGTTGCCCAAATCCTTATAACTGCTGATCCCATTCTTGATTTTCTTCTCAAGAAATGGCTACAGGCCACATTTGCTTAGCAGAGAAGGTTATGTTTCACAAGGCTAAAGATTTACAGATGCTCCTTCATATAACACAGTAAGGTTCCCTTGGTAACCTGGATTTTCTGCAGTAAAGAAGGGTTGTGCTGAAACAGCGCCTCAGCTCCCTGTTGGAGAAAATGCAGACAAAAGGATTGATTCCTGCTTGGGCAAAACTCATCCAGACAGCAGCTGTTAGAAATCCCCCTGGTACTACAGGCCCTCTTGCAAAAACTCTCCAATAACAGGCCACCAGGTAGGGGCCCCACAAGGTTAAGAAGAGAAAAGTCATTATATAGAACATTCTGCTGATTCTTTTTTCCATTTTGAATTCATCTAAGACCAATAGCCTTCTTCTGCTCGTGGTGTTTGCATTTTGCCTGATGCCCAGCAAGGTGGGTGGTGTGGGACCCCTTCCAAATCCTGCTAGCCAATTGGCAGCTGCCTGGCCACTGGCTCCAGGACCATGAAAAGTCCAGTTCTGGCTGACTGCTGCTACAAACTGGACTGGCTTCATTTTCCTTCGGTCGTGGACAAAAAATATCAGCTTGAGGTAGACAAGCTGTGTAGCTAGGAGGATGAGGGCAAGGAGCAGCATAAATCCTAAGGAATCATTAGCCCTGAAGGAGCGGTGTTGGAAGGTACATTGATCTTCTTCCCTAATGAATGAGTAAGTGCCCACATCTAAAACTGGGGGAAATGCCATGGCCACAGACAGAGTCCACACCATGCAGATCACAGCCAGACACGTCCAAAAGGTCAGCCTCTTTGTATAGAAGCGATGATGGGCGATAGCTAAGTATCTGGTGACACTGATACAGAAGAGCATGAAAGCAGTGTGAAAACAGGACAAAACCCCCAGAAAGGCAATCACTTTGCAAGTCAGAGTCCCATAAGTCCAAGTAGAGCCATTTTTGACAGAGTTGAATACAAATGGGAAACAAATTGCAGATCTGAGGATATCTGAACAGCAAAGATCCAACAGGAAGTAGTAAGGTGCTCTATGCAAGGTCTTATCTTTCACGAGCAAAATGGAGATCAGAAGGTTGCCCACCACGCTGACTCCTATTATGAAACCCAAGGAAGTCAGTTTCAGAAAGGCTGTTAGAGGAGAGAGATTTTGCAAAATGTTGTCAGCTGCATGGCTATAGTTCGCCATAGATGGATGGAGGATAAAGATACAGCCTCAGTCAAGTCTCATGATCTAGATATAAGAACAAGGAAAAGATAGATCCATACATTTTACTGAAAATGTAATCCACAAAGAGAACGGATCCGATCTGCAGTCATGCTTCCTCTTTTCTTTCACTTGATTTGCCATCAGAATATCTGAAAACAAAAAAAAAAGCTATCAGTTTTTAAGTTAACAAGCAATGATGTCAGGCAGTGCTAATATAGAGCTGTTCATTTATGGGGAAGCAAATAAAGTTTTAATTTTGAATAATATTATTTGGCTTAGTATTTGTGCTTGAGATTTTGGAGAATTGACTTGTTTAGTTTTCTGAGCTAGATGAATTTTAAAATGTCCCTATTTAAAAGAACATACATTTGATTGGGCACCTTTAGGAGAGAAGGAATAAAATGTTCCCCAAGCATAAAATATGCCAGTCTAGGAATTAATCAGTGGTGTTGCAATGGAATCTACAAGATCGCTAATAGGAGACAGGAGACTACCCACATTTATTTGAGGTCTGTTAGTATCTGTCAGTGTTTTCCTGGCAGCTTCTCTGCTGATATGGATCCAATGAACCCTTGCAAAATATATCTTTTAACTCTAGAGCCACTTTTCATGCTGTATGTTATAAGAAGAATATTTGTTGATTCATCTTAAAGCATAATTTCAACATTAGACTTCTAAATTCATAGGAACTTGTCCCAGGATTTGATTTGATTTAATCTTTTGTCTTTCCCTTCCCTTCCCATCCCCCATTCTGGCAAATTTTTCTCTTTTAAACCCTCATGATTATTAGAAATGGTTAATGTAAATACTCGTCAGGGAAACACCCAGAGGAATAATGCACTTTCATTTGTAAACCTTGGCTGCCCGGTTTCAAATGAATTTAACATGAACCTGTATTTCTCGGGCAATTAAGCTTTTACCATTTACACAGACAATCTTCGTTGCAAATCGCAAGTAGCTTCATTTTAAAACAAAATGCATATTGTCTCCTAGGTGTTTGGGAACCCCACCAGGGAAATCGGTTTCCTCTGTTATTCCCACGAAGCATGTTTCCTTTGCCACTTCTCACTTGCCTGGAATATGCTGATAGAAGCCCAGGCAAAACTGCGTTGGATGATTTTAATTTCCTCACCGGTACATCCCCGGGTAAATACCGATCGCATCATGCAACATTATGAAACCTGAAATCTGCCACCCCTGGATTTATAATGGGGGGGTGGAGGAGGGGGAGGGGGAGAGAGACATGCATTACCTACGCGAAGATGGGGAGAGAGATTGCTTCTGTGCTGCAAGGGAACTGTTCCCGGTGATTCGCAGTCCGATATTCCTCAGTCTTGCAACGCTTTCCAGAAATGGAGCTCTCTATAAGCCCTACTGAAGATGCATTGTCTGAATGTACTTCCATTATGCAGTTTATTGTAAAAACACACACACACACATACAAAACCCACACACAAAAAAACTCAAGGAGGGCTCTTTCCCGGTGAACCTGCAGTTTCATCAGCACTGTGCACCCCCTCCCCCCAAACTTAACCGAGAGTATATCCTCCTACCTGTTGGTGTTGGATATCCCGACAGACTATAGCTTCTTCTTTCTATAAATTGCTGATTTTTTTTTTTGCCTTAGTGCCTTGACTGAGCATCCAGGCAGGGCTCGGCGGCGCCTGCGCGATGGAGCCTCCTTGAGCTCCAGCCGCGTCCTCCCCTGTCGCAGCGGCACCGTCTCCCCCAGTAACGCAGGGGCCGCGGCGGCGGCGGCAGCCGTGGCGAGGGCGGCGGCAGGGGCTACTTCTGCCTCTGTGGAGCCAACTGGAGCCCCGACCCGTTTCCAGAGCGGGCTGGGTTTATTGAATGTCCTGTCCTGTTGAACTGGTAAAAACGGGCTTTTGTCCCCCGTGGCTGCTTCTGAACTTTTCCCTCCCTGCATTGGACGTGGGGATTTGGAAAGGCTAGTTCAGGACCTCAGTCCCACCCTCTTCCCTTAGGGCAGCGCATCCCGGTGCTGGGGGGTGCCTGCCCAGCCCTCAGCTTCCTGAAACCCCGCTCTCCCCAAACATTTTTTTCCCATGCTCTTTTAGGGTGGTCCAAATCATTGGCAGCTTCTTTTAGCTTTCTTCTTTAATGATTTCTCCAGCTGACTGCCTTTGCAGGTTAGCTGGGGTGGGGTGGGGTGGGGGGTGGGGGGGTGGAGCTGGTGGGGTGGGGAGGGAAGCAGTGGAGGAGGAGAGAAAGAAGAAAGAATAGAAATTTTTTAAAAAGAAAAAAGCCCAGTCAGGAAAATTCTTGTCAATGGGGAAGAAGGGAAACCAGGTTAGGGTAGCCCTTTCTTTGTTAGTCATCTGTTCTCCAGTGCACGCGGATGCGCGGTAAGTAGGGAGAAGCTAAGTTCAGAGGAAAACGGCAAAATGATTTATGTCCATTCTACCTTGACGAAAATGACTGTAGAATCAGGCATACACAAATTTTAAATGACCATTCCTCGCATTCCACCCCACCAAGCAACAGCCTTTCTTTCATTTTCTTGCAAGTACGACTGACCAATAGATTGGTAATGTTAAAGCAGTTGTGTGTGTTTCCTTCTCTCCTTTGTTTTTATGGAAGAAAAATACTAGGAATATAATGATTCACAAAACTTACACCCGTTCAAAAGGTCCGATGATATCACAAGACAGCACATAGCCTGACACCTGGGTGCTTAAGCATGTCTCTGGAATCATGCATTTCCTTATTTTACCATTTCAGAAGAATTTGTGGGGGTGGTATAAGATTATAAACAATTCCCCACCTCCAAAAAAATGATCAGAAATGCTTTCATTAATTCCCAAGTTAAAAGGTCTGCTTTTCCTCCTGCATGCTTATTACTTTATAATAATCTGTTAATGAAACAGAAAAAATAAAGATCTTCTGTACAGCAATAATTTGATCTCCAGACAGCAGTAAAATACCTCATTGCTGGGTGGTGAGATTGTGACATTCGGGGGAACTCAAGCCAATCAGCATACAGATAATATGGGTTAATTTGCATATTGTATTTCTATTGGACATACCAAGGTAAAGCTTTCTCTGGTTTAAAGCTTAAAAATGAATACTTCACTGTCATGATGTCACAGTCATTACACAAAGCCCTATGTTGGTAATATTGAAACAAAGTTATATTTTCCTGATTTGTTTTGCCATGTCCTAAACCCAGTTAAGAAAAATAGATAATGATTAATATATATATGTATGTATATGTGTGTGTGTGTGTGTGTGTGTGTGTGTGTATGTATATCCTAACTTTGGCATTCCCTTAAACTAGAAAAATCAATTCTACAGCAGTACTGGAAATAACTTGAGGGCATTTCCATTCTAGTGAAACATTCTACTTTTTCGCAAAACAAGGAAATTCAGAAGTGTTTAAAACTATACATTGGTTTGCAACTTGTAAGTGAAATGTCAACTTCATTTCTGTGGAATTACAAATCAATTCAACTTGTTATTTGTTACTTCCCAATTACTGTCCCAGTGTACTTTGCAAAGAGTTATTATTTCCTGAATTTTTACAGTTTTAAAAAAGCTATAGGATAAATGACAAATAAGTTTGCTGAAAATCCATGATATGTACAATCTTAGGTTGTATGGATTAGGGATAAACTTTTTAAAAGCAAATTTAAAGGGTGACTGCACAGCCTGCCTTTGAGACAATAATTTACTCTCCAAAAAGGTATATGGCCAAGTTCCAAGAGTTTAACATTCCTTAAATTTTAAGAAGCAGGTATTGATTCCTTAAAAATGAGGGAATACTACATGTATGCAGTATTCTTTCATATCCACAACTCAGGGTATATTAAAGCTACTATTTTCCTTTACAGTTGAGTGCAGTTACAGTTACTAGTTTGGTTTTTTCCAGCTGTTAGATGAGAATGTCATTTTCTTGCCTCACAAGGGAGTTTAAGAAATTAATGAGATATTTTCCATTTAGTTCATTAACTCCACTGGAGAAAACATTGAAGTCTGCGTCTTCCACCAACAGGGTTTTTTTTAAAAGTATGTTTAATACAGTAATAGTCAAAAGCTTTATGTCATCTATAAATTCTCAGATATAAAATTATCACTTCAGTTGTTCAGATCATAACATTATTTGTTCGAGCTAATTTCTTTTTGATTCCTTATATCACAAAACAGAAAAATTGATTGTCAGGTTAAGAGTAAAGAGACAAACAGCAAAATACTATGTACACTGTGGTTGAAGAACTCTAAAAGTTTGAAGAAATGTAGAAATTTTCAAGCTCTTGGCATATTATATTTACTACATAGATCAGTGGATTAGGAAGACTGATGCAATCTGTTTAATTTGGTTCTTATAATAAATATATATAATTTTAAAAATTAATCAGACATTTCAGATTTTTGCCAAATGCACAATCTCATGATAGACAAATGCAGGATTTTCATTCTATGCATTATGTGAAAATGTATATCAGGAAGTAAACAATCTTTCCCAAATGCAGAGAATGATAGGCTAGGATAAAGTTCTAAAGATTTTGCAGTCATTCGTTTAAAGCACTCTCTCTTCATTTTAAAGATGTCACTAAACATTTAAAAATGTGTATATTTGATAGCCCCAACTGTTACTAAAATCTAAAGCTATATATGAAAAAGAAGCTTCCATAAAATTTTTGGAAGTTATCTTGATAAGAATGACTCTCACCACGGATATTTGTATAGAAACATTTTTTAATAGATTATTTTTTAAAAATTCACTAACCTAGAACAAGTGACCAACAGAAAAGGAGAGTATGTGTTTCTATTTTAAAAATGGTTTTCACCTCCTAATCTGTGGCAAAAAAAAAGGCCTTTTTCATACTGACATCTAAGTTACTGAAAGTTAGGGCTTTGGGAATTCTGCTTGAGGAACAAAATTATGAAAAATATACTATACCTAAAAGATTGCCTCTAGATTTTAAAAATCATACCTCTGGAATTTTGAATAACCATAATTGTGAATACCTCAGTGAAATTTCTTTAGAATTAAAAGGAATTTTAAAGGATTAAGACTGTCATGTTTCTTTCCAAAATGATAAAAGAAACTCATTTGTCAGATTTTTCTCTTTACTCTGTCATAAAACAGGCTACCAAGTGTTAATATATTTAGAATTTTAAAGTTAGCATCTCTAAGACCTTTCTTCACAATTTAATATCCAGGCTTTTAAAACTTAGCAGTTTACCTTTTCTGATCTTTATTGTTCACAATTTCATGCTCTCTGAAAACTTTTTCCTTTATTTAATTCATTCAACAAACATTTGTTGATGTTACTCTGTAGAAATCACTATGCTAGATCTTGCAAGAAATGAAAAATTAAAAGATAGGATTGGTGTACAGCAATTCCATCAATGTAGGGGAAGCCTGAACTGGTTAGAAGTAGAGGAGGTAGAATGAACAGAAACAAAGGGATAGATCCAGGGTAAGAGGAGGTAGAAGCTGTATTTCTTTTTCTTTTTAAAACTCAAATGGAGGAAATTGAGGAATAAGAATTGACTCTAAGGTTTGGAGCTTGGATAACTGAGAGGTTCAGTTCAGTTCAGTCGCTCAGTCGTGTCCGACTCTTTGCGACCCCATGAATCGCAGCACGCCAGGCCTCCCTGTCCATCACCAACTCCCAGAGTTCACTCAGACTCACGTCCATCGAGTCGGTGATGCCATCCAGCCATCTCATCCTCTGTCGTCCCCTTCTCCTTCTGCCCTCAATCCCTCCCAGCATCAGAGTCTTTTCCAATGAGTCAACTCTTCGCATGAGGTGGCCAAAGTACTGGAGTTTCAGCTTTAGGAGATGCCATTAACTAGAGGGAAAGTGAAAGTGTTTGTTAGTGGCTCAGTCCTGCGGACTCAGCAACCCATGGACTGTAGCCCACCAGGCTCCTCAGTCCATGGGATTCTCCAGGGAAGAATGTTGGATTGAGTTGCCATTCCCTTCTCCAGGGGATGGATCTTCCCCACCCAGGGATCAAACCTGGGTCTCCTGACTTTCAGGCGGTTTCTTTACCGACTGAAACATCAGGGAAGCCCTAACGTGGGGGAGCAAAAGTTAAAAAAGAGGGGCCTGGTTTGGTAAGGAAGATAATGAGTTCATTTTAGACAGATTGAATGTGAAATGCTGGTGGAACATTTAAGTGCTGATGTCATATATGCAGTTGGAAGTGAAGACCGCAGATTCAGGAAGTACTTACAGGTAGGTGATGGTGGAAGTAGGTTAACTGTTGGATAACACTGCCAAGTGAGACTCTTGAGAGATAAAGTGAAAGTGTTGATCAGTCATGTCCAACTCTTTGTGACCCTGTGTGCCAGGCTCCTCTGTCCGTAGAGTTCTCCAGGTAAGACTACTGGAGTGGGTAGCCATTTCCTTCTCCAAAGGATCTTCCCAAACCAGGGATCAAACCTGTGTCTCTGCATTGCAGGCAGATTCTTTACTGTCTGAGCCATCAGGGAAGCCCATTGATAGATAAAGTTGAGGTTAAATAAACAAACATGCCCATTCTTCTCTTTGTGAACAAACTAAAAAGCAAAAAGAATGCCTACGTTTAGGAAACAAGAAGGAACATGGAAGAACCAGAGCTAGAAGATGAAAGGAAGAAGCACCAGTGTCATAGACCCTGAGGGAGAAAAGAATTTCAAGGAGGGGGTGGTCATCAGTATAAATTATATCTAGGAGGTTTTAAAAGGATGAGGGGTTAGAAGATATTATTGGATCTAGTGGTAAGGAAATCATTAGCAACCTTGGAGAGAGCAGTTTCAGAAAAGCAAGTCAGATTGAAAGGGATTAACAAGTGAGGGGCACAGGTTTAGCAGTTTATAAGGTCAGACTCAGAAATTATTTTGCTATTAATGACAGTACTGTTAGTGATAAAGGTTTTAATGAATTCTCTTGATGTTTTGTGAACAGAATGTTATTTAAATAAGCATAGCATGCCTTTTTCTTCTGGAAGTCTTTAAAACTCTTCTACTACACATTATTTAAATGTAATCCTGTGAATGAAAGAAAATGCAAGTTTCCCTACCATGTCTGGTAAAACTTTAGAGATTTGATCAAAGGTCCTTGGTCTATTAAAATATTTTAAATTGTCTCCTTTGTCTTTTTTTTTTTTTAATGGAGTTAGTTTCAACCATGTAAAAGAGAAAAGTGACCTATGTGGGTATAGCATGAGAATAAGCATGGTGTGTGTGTGTGTGCTGGAGGAAGGTAGGAAAGCAAAGCGAGTGCTCATAAAATAATTAAGAATTGGGAAGTGTAATTTAATATTCAGGTTAATGAAGAGTCATACATATCTTATATGGATTATAAATTTTCACAGAATAAAAATGCAATATAATTTAAAAAACTCAAGAAGTCTAAGGCATTCTTTTCTTTGATTACTCAGAGGTTACCTCAATGATACAGTGCATTAAGGCCATTATTATAAGCACCAGTTATATGATAGGTATGAACAGATTATCGTTATTTAAGCTTTTGTGGTGTTTAGCTTTTTGATAAATGGGCATCATTAAAGCATGGCTGAAAATAAAGAATGTTACCTTAGACTCTAATTTAAGAGCTTCTGATATTAACCCTCCAGTCCTGCATTATGATTTTCTGGCTAGCCCTTTCACTTTCATTTCTCCTAATTTTTTACACCTTGTAATTTTCTCTATACAGAGTAATAATTTTATAAAACAAAGACAAAACCAAAATTCCCATACTTCCTAAACATGTTAACTACTTTAACATTTGGTAAAAGTGTGTGATATCTACCTAATTTTACATTAAAAAGGACATAAGAATAAGTCCTGGCACGATATTGCTTCATTCCTTCTGTAAACGTCAGTCTCCATCAGAATATGACAGTTCAGACATTATCTTGTTTTGCCCTGTTTTTCCCTGGTGACCACATCTGGCACATAGAGGGCATGCCATAGTTTTGGTTGAATGGATGATTATGAATTGTGGATATTGAACTGTGGTGCTGGAGAAGACTCTTGAGAGTCACTTGGATGGCAAGATCAAACCAGTCAATCCTAAAGGAAATCAACCCTGAATATTGGAAGGATTGATGCTGAAGCTGAATCTCAAACACTGGTCACCTGATGAGAAGAGCTGATTCATTGGAAAAGACCCTGATACTGGGAAAGATTAAGGGTGGACGAGAAGGGGGCTACAGAGGATTGAGATAGTTGGATGGCATCACCATCTCATTGGATATCTGTTTGAGTAAACTCTGGGAGATAGTGAAGGACAGGGAAGCCTAGCGTGCTGCAGTCCATGGAGTCGCAAAGCGTCAGACATGACTTAGCAACTGAACAATAACATGAAGGGTGCTCTGATAGGCACTGTGGGGAGGACATAAAAGAAAAAGAAGAGAAAAAGAAAACAAAAACAAAAAACAGTGACACAGGTGCAGCTGAACTCTATGTTTCCGTAATTTAATAAGGCTGGGATAATTATTTGTATTATGGGCAGAAAGTTTTCTTGGCCAAGCATTTACTCTGGGTTTGGGGAAATTTTATTTGCTTCTTAGCCATATTACATTAGCATTTACATGATTCCTTATTTGTCTTACTTCTTAGTAATTTCAAACTGGTTTTTAATAACAATGTCTCTCATGCAATGTAAGCCAAGAGCAAAAATTTACGCTTTGAGCTCTTAATCTGGTACTCAATATATGACAAAATATTTAGCTGTTATCTGACTTCAGACTTACAATCACTAATTTTTTAACAGCCATAATGGTGGTGTATCATGAAAACAAATTTAAATCTGATTTATCAATTCAGAAGTGAAAACTTGATAATATAAAAAGAAAATTTTAAATGATGAGTACTCTTTACTCAGTTTTGCAAATGGATTTTCATATTTATGTGTAGAATTGACAGGAAAAGAGTCGAAACAGAAACTGGCCATTTAGATACTTAGAAAAGACTTCACATGGATGATATTACTCTTAGTTAAAAATCAAGGTTATCTTTTCTTGCAGTTTATTTGTCTTCTTTTTAGAAGATAGTCATTTCCCTCCTTTACCAGGCATTAATTAGAATTGAATATGAGAGTTTTTTTTCTCCTATACAGTAGTGCTGATTCATCTTATTAATTGAATACAATAAAAAAGCTAAATCACCCCGTAAGTCCTCTTAGCTTGAACTAAGGCCAGAACCGATGTAGGGTTTGTAACATCTGGAGCAAGGAGTGCATAGAATATTGCTTCCAGCAACTTGAAACAGGATGGTAGCTCACTTTCAGTAGGTGGTAATGACCTGGGAGTGGTTGTATTCAGTTTCACTGTATATAATTTGGTTGAGATTACCTTTCTTCTTTATCTGATCTAGAATCATGGCATCCTGTGTTAGTAGTTGGTATGTGATTTTTAGCAGTTTTTTTCTGGGACAGCTATTGTTGCTGCTGCTACTGCTGCTAAGTCACTTCAGTCGTGTCCGACTCTGTGTGACCCCATAGACGGCAGCCCACCAGGCTCCCCTGTCCCTAGGATTCTCCAGGCAAGAACACTGGAGTGGGTTGCCGTTTCCTTCTCCAATGCATGAAAGTGAAAAGTGAAAGGGAAGTCGCTCAGTCGTGTCCGACTCTTGGCGATCCCATGGACTGCAGCCCGCTAGGCTCCTCCGTCCATGGGATTTTCCAGGCAAGAGTACTGGAGTGGGGTGCCATTGTTAATGGGTCATTAATCATTTCCATGGGGTATGAGGAATAATATTTCTTGCATAAATTATGAAAACTGTGAGTCTTGTTTATAGAGATTCAAAATACCAAATGTCTTAAACCTAAAAACTCTGTAATCATTACAACTAGCTGTTACTCACAATCTCCTTGAATGTCACTGTGATGTATAAAGTGGGCCGGTAAACAGGCTTACAACTTGGAGATGGAAATGGCTCCATGCCAAGAGTTCTAATATTTGAAATATTTTTTGACTATGGATTTCATGTCACTATTCTAAAGGAGATCAATCCTGGGTGTTCTTTGGAAGGAATGATGCTAAAGCTGAAACTCCAGTACTTTGGCCACCTCACGCAAAGAGTTGACTCATTGGAAAAGACTCTGATGCTGGGAGGGATTGGGGGTAGGAGGAGAAGGGGACGACAGAGGATGAGATGGCTGGATAGCATCACTGACTCGATGGACGCGAGTCTGAGTGAACTCTGGGAGTTGGTGATGGACAGGGAGGCCTGGCATGCTGTAATTCATGGGGTCACAAAGAGTCGGACACGACTGAGCAACTGAATTGAACTGAATCCCAGTTGAAACTGTAGAGTAGAGCTATGATTTTACTTGCTGGTTGTTTGAGCAAGGAATTTAAGTAAGAGATACAGATCAATGTTAGGTCCAGGTAAAAAATTTGTCCTTCTTGAGAATTCTTTTTAAAAAAATGTATTTATTTTAATTGGAGGCTAATTACTTTACAATATTGTAGTGGTTTTCGCCATACATTGACATGAATCAGCCATGGTTGTACACGTGTTCCCCATCCTGAACCCCCCTCCCACCTCCCTCACCATCCCATCCCTCTGGGTCATCCCAGTGCACCAGCCCTGAGCACCCTGTCTCATGCATCAAACCTGGACTGGTGATCTATTTCACATATGATAATATACCTGTTTCAATGCTATTCTCTCAAATCATCCCACCCTCGCCTTCTCCCATAGAGTCCAAACTGTTCTTTACATCTGTATCTCTTTTGCTGTCTTGCATATAGGGTCATCATTACCATCTTTCTAAATTCCATATATACACATTAGTACACTGTATTGGTGTTTTTCTTTCTGATTTACTTCACTCTGTATAATAGGCTCCAGTTTCATCCACCTCATTAGAACTGATTCAAATGCATTCTTTTCAATGGCTGAGAAATACTCCATTGTGTATACGTACCACAGCTTTCTTATCCATTCATCTGCCGATGGACATCTAGGTTGCTTCCATGTCCTGGCTATTGTAAACAGTGTTGCGATGAACATTGGGGTATACTTTCAATTCTGAGTGTCTCTTTCAATTCTGGTTTCCCCAGTACGTATGCCCAGCAGTGGCATTGCTGGGTCATGTGGCAGCTCTATTTTCAGTTTTTAAGGAATTTGAGAATTCTGAGTGTAGAAATTTCTGACAGTTTTAGTTGGTGTAGTGTCTCCTCTGGTCACTATGGGATTGTGGCACATAGTTCAGGGCTGCTGTCATTTTCTTCTACTTGTATGAAATCCTTTAACAATTAGAAGTATTTTAAAGCTTCCAGGTCTTTACTATCAGGTTTCTTCCAATGGAACTATGGGTCCCCAAATCTTGTTGATTAATTAAAAACAACAAACCTATCATTTAAAATCTAAAATTTTCTATTCATCAGTTATTCACTGGTTCAGGTATATATACTGTGTGCAAGGGGGTTCCCAGATGGCACTAGTGGTAAAGAACCTGCCTGCCAATGCAGGAGACATAAGAGATGCATCTTTGATCCCTGGGTAAGGAAGATGCCCCTGAGGAGGGCATGGTAACCCACTCCAGTTTCTTGCCTGTAGAATCCCATGGACAGAGGAGCCTGATCGGCTATAGTCCATAGTGTAGCAATGAGTCAGACATTACTGAAGGGACTTAGCAAACACACGCACTGTATGCAGGTCTAGCTGTATTTACTGATTAGCATTATATAAAACATTTTCACATTCATTGGTCCTTCTACACCCACACAATGCTTGTAAGTTCTTGAGTCAAGAAAAAAAACAACAAAGTTTGTCTGTAAATATCCAGCCCAGGAAATGTTTTCCACTGTATCATGCACTCAGCCTCTGTTAAGTCAAGTCAGCACATGCTTAATCTGTTCCCCCACTTACAACATAAACAGTTCTAAAATTTAACTTTAAAAGGCGCTTATCAACAACATATGTAAAATGTGCACTTTTATCTTGGGGCTCTTCAAGATTTCACCTTCCAGTTAAAGATTCTTTCCCTCCATCCATGCACTGTTAATTCCCATAACTTCTAATGGGAAGTAAGCACATAAATCCCTAGCACTTAGCTGAAAAACTAGGACTCATGCAGAGACAGCACTTTTGTATATAGCCTACTTGTAATCCTTTCTATAAATGGTTTGTTTTTTGTGCCATCTGGCATTGAATTGGTGAGATTTCTGCTGGGGTTTCAAGAAGACCATACATACATTGACATTTGGTGAAGAGAAGGGCTAAAGGTTTAATTCCACTTACAGACTATGTTCAGAAGGATGTTTTACTAAAAAGCAAAAAAAAAAAAAAAAAAACCACAGTATTGATGCCATCACCCTTTATTTTGGGCATATACAATATGCTTGATATTTAAATTTCTCTCTCAATATTTTTAATACTGCATAGCTCCATGAAGGCAAAATTCTGTTGATTATCTTTGTATCCCTGGTGGCCAGAATAGTACCTGGCATATAGTGTGTGTTAGTTGCTCATCTGTGTCTGACTCTTTGCGACCCCATAGACTGTTGCCCGCCAGACTCCTCTGTCCATGGGATTTCCTAGGCAAGAATACTGGAGTGGGTAGCCCATTTTCTTTCCCAGGGGATCTTTTTAACCCAAGGAGCAAACCCTGCATGTCTCCTGCATTGCAGGCATATTCTTTACTGTTTGAGTCATCAGGGAAGCCTAAAATAATTGCATTAATTTTCAAGTGATAGAAATACAGGTTTTAGCCAAAGGTTTCCTTTTAGGTAAAATATAATTCAGGACTGTGTGTGTGCTGTGCTCTGTAGTGTCTGACTTTGCGACTCCATGGACTGTAGCCCACCAAGCACCTCTGTCCATGGAATTTCCCAGGCAAGAATACTGGAGTGGGTTGCCATATAATAGGCATTAGTAATTATTAGTGGAGTAAATATTTCCATTAAAAGCATCATCATAACTAAGAATTAAATGCTTTTTCTTTTATATCTATTTCTCCTACTAAATCTCCAAGTGGTACTTTCAAAAATCAATTAAAGAATAGTCTCGTCCTTCCCCTCAGGAGTCATACTATATATTGTGGTCACTTTTTCATATAATATGTTCAAATAATTCTAAAGTATAACATGTTCTAGAAAGCCCAAAGTCAACTTAAAAACTAGGCAGTATTAAAATTAGCAAGATAAGTTCAATGTCCAGTATATGTGTAAATACACAACTTTGAGAATCCTGACTTTTTTTGACTGTTTATTAAACTCATTCTGAACATAGCCTGCAATAGAATACAAAAAAATATGTACAGTAGGCCAATATTCTGATACCCTGGTGTGAAGGACTATAAGAGCTGAACGCATGTTTATCCTGGAAGACTGAAACTTTGAAATGACCACCAGGATTGCACAGATTTATTACCTTTTGGAGATGAACAGTTACCAATATTTACCTAGTTTTTATAATTTATAAATTAATCTATGATACATTATTCTATTGCATTCCAACCTCATCCTATGAAGTATTATTCTCCTTTTAATATAAAAAAACAAGTTTGGAGATAGGAATAATGAATAGTTATGTGGTGCTTATAATGTGGCAGGTGTTGTTCTTTGCATTATTCTTACTTGATTTCTACAAAACCTAATAAAGTAGATTGCATGATTCACTTTACTGGTGAGGAAACTTGAAGCACAGAATTATATAAGAACCTAGGTCAATGGAAAAGGTGAGATTAAAAAGTGGTAAAACCAGAAACTTGATTGAAGTTTTTCTTATACTAAGTCTGCCTCTAGCATCTAAACCGGTCCAGAGATATTTAATGTGAGCCATATACAAAAATTTAAATTTCCTAGTAGCCAAAATTAAAATGTAAAAAGGAGCAAGTAAAACTAATTTTAGCAATACATATTGTTTAAACCAATATATCCAAAATATTAAGTCAATATACAATAATCCAAAAGTATTAAAGAGATATTTCATGTATTTTTTTATCACTAAGTCCCCAAAGTCCAATATGTATTTTGTAGCACTTTTAGGGTATCTTAATTCAGACTTGCCCCATTTCCCGTGTGAAACCAGCTCTGAGCCATCAAGCCTAAAGTCTTTACATATTGTTGTTGTTGATCAGTCTGTGTCCGACTCTGTGTCTCCATGAGCTCTAGCCCACCAGGCTCCTCTGTCCAAGGGGTTTTTCTAGGCAAGAAAATTGGAGTGGGTTGCTATTTCTTTCTCCAGGGAATCTTCCTGGACCAGGGATCAAACCTGAGTTTCCTACATTGGCAGGTGGATTCTTTAACACTGAGCCACCTGGGAAGCCCCATCTTTACATATAGAGTACATATATTAATAGAATAAAAAGCTTGGAGAAGTGAATTCCCATACTGAGAGTTAATCAGGTACATAAACGTTATGTTGGTAACCAGACTTGAAGAGAAAAATCAGTTGCCAAGACTTGAAGCCCCATAAAGCCTCTGTGGCCCTACTGTGAGGTATGGCTTCGAGGTTCCCCTGCTGCCTGGTTTCTCTCAGCATCTAATCTTCGGACCTAAATACCAAGAACCCACTGTACTACATTCCATCTTCCACACCTTGAAGGCCATACAAGCTGGTTTCACTCTCCAGGGGGACACTTGTTATTTGTTTATTTGCTATTGCAAAGTTGCATGAAGCAGAAAGAGAAAGTCCCCAAAAGTTCAAATTGCCATGGAACATAGGAGCCTGGAAACTCTCTTTTCATAGATTCAGTCATTGTTTAAATACAGATGGGCTATGGAAAGTGTATTATCACAATGTGCTTCCATTTGGGAACAAGGCTAAAATCCTATGCACTTCAGGGTATGTGCTGTCTTAGAGATGTTTCCCTACTTCTTCACAGATGCTATAGACTCTTGGAGGCTTATTACACTCTCCCTCTGTTGACTGTTAGTAAATCCAAAATAACTTATGTATTTTTACCTTAAATTTATTCAAACCTTTTAAATTACACGAGCCAGAACTGATCTAAAGATGTATATTAATAAGTAGAAGTTTAACTAGGAATTTTAAAAATTCTGTCTTAATAATTATATTACTGTATTTCACAGGACTTGAATTTTAGAGGTAAGAAGGGCCTTAAAAAGTCACAAAACAGTGGTTTTGGAACTTTTATTCCTTAAGGTAATAGCACAGGTTTTTTCAGATAAGATCATACTTGGAATTTGCACATAAAACAGATAATGGTGGAGCTGCTCAGAGTAAAGTGGGATTGGGGCTGGAATCATACTCTGTTGGTCTTTTACTGTTTGATTGGGCAGCTGCCAAGGCACCTCTGTGGGCCTAGATATCTAATTAGCACAGCGAAAAACACTGCTTTAGTCCATACAACCCCCTCATATTTGATTTTGTGAAAAATGGTCCAGGTGTGA
Source organism: Oryx dammah (assembly GCF_014754425.2). Classification (NCBI taxonomy): domain Eukaryota; kingdom Metazoa; phylum Chordata; class Mammalia; order Artiodactyla; family Bovidae; genus Oryx; species Oryx dammah. The sequence goes on along the minus strand of NW_024070202.1, from coordinate 55,718,233 downwards.
GTACTAGAGTGATAGAGCAGTCAACAGAAAGAATTGTAATGAAAGAGAACCAAGATAGGTCAGAATTATTGCCTGGATATGAGAGTAGAACAAGTTTAAACTTGGCTGGTAGTAGATTGATGGGTACACACACACAGACACATACACAAACACACAGACACAGACACACACAGGGAGAGAGAGAAATCCGACAAAGCATCCAGTTTTGACAGGCAGATAAGTTTAATTTTAGCAAAGGAGCATGAAGTAACAGCCAGCCATTCCATAACATCATTTATAAATGCTAGTCTGTCTTGAACTGGAGTGTGGAGTCAGGGTCAGCCATCTGGAGTTGCCTACCCAAAATGCAAGCCCTGGGGCCATCCTCTGAGGGAAGTAAAATGGAGAAAGGAATTTTCTAAGAAAGACAGAAGAGAAGGCCAAAGTCTGAGACTTCAAGAATAAATGAACATTAAGGCATCAGAAGAGCAGGAAAAAAATTAAGAAGATGGAAAATGAGTAGCAGAGAGGCATGAGGAAAACAGTCTGTTATCAGTCCCTCCATGAGGGTCCCTTGACAAAACCACCAGCCTCTCCCTAAAGCCACTGTAACAGCCTTGTAATTGGATCAAGTATCTTTTTTTTTTTTTTTTTGCTTTCATAGCAAATGAAAACATAAGTGAAAATTTATTTTATCCATAGAATTACTCATTATAGTAAAAGATTTTTAAAAAGACAATGGATTCTCTTAAATAGAATAGCTGTCTTTCTTCTTGTCTCTTTTTCTTCCTTCCTGCCTTCTTTTATTTTTGAATTCTGTCATTTGAGTACAATGAGATGTAGGCACTCTTATCAGGCCCAAGGATAGGAGGGGGACTTAGAGTGCTTTCATTCACATAAAAAACCACTATAGCAACTATTTTATGCCAATTTTATTTAGAAAGATAAAACATATATACAAATTAGCAGCCGCCAACATAATATAAAATCACGGAGTGCTCCTTCCTTGTTTTGATTTTATATTTTTATGGTAATGCTACTAATTTGAATTTTATTTTGATTCTACTTGAATTTTTTCCAGGCTACCAAATACAATAGATCATATTTCTTATTTCCTATGAAATCCTTTATTTTGTGATTTAAGCCAATGGTTCCCCCAACCTTTTTGGCACCAGGGACTGGTTTCATGGAAGACAATTTTTCCATGGACCAAGGACAGGGGGGATGGTTTCAGGATGATTATATTTTCCTTTTACACATCAACAAAATGAGGCCCCCCTTAACTTGTAAGTGACCTGCCCAGTGACCTCTAGTCTGTTTGCATTACAGCCAGAACTGGGATCCTTATCTCCTTGACTCTCTACTTAGTGCTCTTTTCATTATATCACATGGCCTTTCTTAGTCATAAATTTCTATCACATAGCAATGACACTGAGGAAAGAAACACTTCACTGTATGGTTTGCTGTTTATTATTTTAATAATGAACAAATTGGCTTCCTAAGTGGCACAGTGTTAAAGAATCTGCCTGCCAATACGTGAGATGTGGATTTGATCGCTGGGCTGGGAAGATCCTCTGGAGAAGGAAATGGCAACCCATTCCAGTATTCTTGCCTGGAAAATTCCATGGACAGAGAAGACTGGCAGGCTACAGTCTATGTGGTCACAAAGAGTTGGACACGACTGAGCACACACAGTGATCAAATTAATATGCCTTCTTGATAGCTATCATTACTATTGACCACTAACAATTAATAAATGTAGGGATCACTGGACAAGTAAAATGAATATTCAGGAACATACAATTATTTTTCTTTTCACTTCATGTGCTCCCAATTATAGACTGCTTATTATAGTACACAATGACTCTGGGCCTCTTCTCTAATAAGAGATTTGCTATCTTCTCTCCCTAGGTAGAAACCTTTCCTTCCACATTTGATCTCAAACAATCTTTTATAAAACTAGACCTCGAGCATTTCTGGAACTATACAGTAACTATATACAGTAACCTCAACCATCCTCCTTTGTTTTTGGCCACACTGTGCACCATGCAGGATCTTTGTTCCCCAACCAGGGATTGAAAGCACAAGCCCCCTGCATTGGAAGCACAGAGTTCTAACCACTGGACCACAGGGAATTCTCCAATCCTCCATTTTTGAAAATATGGCTTCTTTAGAGATTCAAGATAACAGATTTATTATAAATATATTTGTATACACATTTCTGTCTATTGAATTATCTAAAAATTAATATTTAAAAATAAATTTCTACTTCACACCTGTTAGCATGATTATCATCAAAAAGACCACAAATAACAAATGCTGGTGTTGATGTGGAGAAAAGGGAACCTTTACATACTGTTGGTGGGAATGTAAACTGGTGTACCCACTATGAAGAACAGTATGGACATTCCTCAAACAATTAAAAATAGAATTACCATATGGTCCAGCAATTCCACTCCTGGGTATATATCTGAAGAAAATGAAGACACTAATTTGAAGATACCTGCACCCCAATGTTAATAGCTGCATCATTTATAATTGCCAAGATATAGAAGCAACTGAAATGTCCATCAACAGATGAATGGATAAAGAAGATATGGTGTATATATACACACATACATACACATATTGTTTTTCCAGTAGTCATGTACAGATGTGAGTGTTGGACCATAAAGAAGGCTGAGCACTGAAGAATTGATACTTTCAAACTGTGATGCTGAAGAAGACTCTTGAGAGTCCCTTGTACAGCAAGGAGATCAAACCAGTCAGTAGTAAAGGAAATCAACTCTGAATGTTCACTGGAAGGATGGATGCTAAAGTTGAAGCTCCAACACTTTGGCTGCCTGATGTGAATAGCCGACTCATTGGAAAAGACCCTGATGCTGGGAAAGATTGAGGGAAGGAGGAGAAGGAGGCAGCAGAGGATGAGATGGTTAGATAGCATCACCAACACAATGGACATGAATTTGAGCAAACTCCAGGAGATAGTAAAGGACAGGGAAGCCTGGTGTGTTGCAGCTGATGGAGTCACAAAGAACTGGACACAACTTAGTCACTGAACAACACAATGGAATACTGCTCAGTCATAAAAAAATAATGAAAATTTGCCATTTGCAAAAACATGGATATATCTGAAGGGTATTTTGCTTAGTGAAATAAGTCAGAGAAAAACAGATATTGTATGTTATCACTTAAACATAAAATCTAAAAACTAAAACAAATGAATGAATATAAGAAAACACAAAAAGACAAAGAGCAAACTAATGGTTACCAGTGGAGAGAGGAAGGGCAGAGGGGCAAGATAGTGGTAGGGGATTTTAAGAGGTACAAACTACTATACATGAAATAAATAAGCTACAAGGATATACAGCTAATATTTTATAACTTCAAGTGGAGTATAATATATAAAAATGTTGAATCACTGTATTATATACCTGAAACTAATATACTATTATAAATCAACTATGTGTGTGTGTGAAAGTTGCTCAGTCGTGTCTGACTCTTTGTGACTGCATGGACTATAGCCTGCCAGCTCCTTTGTCCAAGCGCCTCTGTCCATGGAATTCTCCAGGTCAGAACACTGGAGTAGGTAGCTGTTCCCTTCTCCAGGGGATCTTCCCAACCCAGGAATCAAACCCAGGTCTCCCACATTGCAGATGGATTCTTTACAAACTGAGCCACCAGGGAGGTTAATTCCAGGCTGGTTCAAAGGATATGAATATCTATTTGGCAACTGGTAAGAACTGCCTTTTTTTCTTATTGCACTACAGTGTTATCAAAAAATGGAAAGATGTTGGATGGCACTGGCATGCCCAGCATTATTTAAACATTTGTTTTTGAATAAATGATGGCAAATGTATGGGATGGAATATTATTTGGTTGTTAAAATATCCATTAAGCACTTAAATGTTAAACAAATGCTGGAAAACAAAATGGTAGGTATGCTCTATCACAGTTTTGTTAAACTTGTGAAAAGTGGCATGGAAAAGTGAGAATGGTTTTACCAAGGACAGCTGGTATGGATCATTTTGTTATTATCCCATACTGTTATTTCATGCTGTTTCATAATTTTTTTAGTTAAAAAAGTAAAACATGACAAAGTTTAACAACTAGTTAATTTGGTTTATAAGTTATAGGAAAAAATTATTTGTTACTTTGAAGTCACTTGTCATTCATTATACCAAACTGTGTAAGTTTACTTCTCCAAGTAACTTACCTCTCCAAGCATTAGTGTCTTCATCTATAAAATATGAGAGTACAGAGCTCTTAGACAATTAAAAAGTTAGCTCCCCAAGTGGTTGTTGTGTCTATTTCTGGAATGGCAACCCACTCTAGTATTCTTGCCTGGATAATCTCATGGACAGAGGAGCCTGGCAGGCTATAGCCCATGGGGTTGCAAAAAGTCAGATACAACTGAGCAACTGAGCACTCACAACCTTATTCACAGTGCTCAGCTGCGAATGATATTGTTGATATTTTTAAAAATGACTTTCATTGCTTCTTTGTACCTTTAGTGATACCTGAGCACTGAATTGATTTACTCTTCAGAAGTGGAAAGTCAAAGGGCTCAAGTCAAAGTTCCAACACAACAGCAAGGTGAAATCATAGAGTAGCTACCTGATCCACTTGCCAGGACTAAGGGTGAAAAGTAGAACCCTATTTGGGACTTTATTTGAGAGTTATCTTTGGAAACATAGAAAGATTTTGGGCTTCAGGTACTTTTTCTCTTTTTAAATTTCTGTTGATAAAGGCTTCTCATCTAAATGAAAATGAAATGTAGGTTTTGATATTACCTATGGTAGCCTAACCTAAGAACTAATATGTTGACAACTGTCTTGTGATTACTTCACAGTGGATGTTTTTCAATGGATGACATTTAGAGTAAACATAAACTGCTTTCAGATAGCAAGAGTGCACACATTTGTGTGTAAAAACTCCCAACCTGAAATATTATTAAAAAGCAATAATATTAGTTTCAATATCACACCTTTATTAGCATATAGACTTGTTTATTCAGTGCTACCATTTAATTTGTTCTTCAGGATTACTTAGGAAATAAATTCAGTGCACAAATAAGTACTTACTGAAACTTCTAATAGCATAGACAAGATATGTTAGAACTTGCAATGATAAAAGACATAATCTTGATTTTAAGAAATTTAAGATAGGGCAGGCATGGATGTGAATGGGAGGGGTTTGTGGGGCTGGTGGTAGGTACAAAAGGGACAATAAGTATCTAAATAATCATAAAATAAGACTACAAGAAATGCAGTAGCACAGGTATGAGCACTGACCTATGGACTCTGGAAGACAGATATTAACTCCTTTTGGGAAAGACTTCATGGAGAAGAGGACACTTATAAAGCAAATGAAACGTAAGTACGGAGACATGGCAAGGCATTTGACTATGGTAATTCCAGCAGTATGAATAAAGGAATTGAGAAGTAAACAGAGGAGATCATCTTGTGTTTCAAAATAGTGGATTCTTTCTAAACTAAATTAGACATTTCATTAAACATGTACACACATGCAAGATTTTGTAAATAATGTTTCCAGTCATTCAGATCAACTAACTACACTACGTATTAAAACTTAAAAATTAAATTACTTAAAAATTAAATTAAAAACTTAAAAACATATTAAAATTATGTTCTGTAATTATAATTTAGATGCTCAAGAAAATGTTAAGACCTTGCAATGACTCTCAGAGCCATCCTGGGCAAAATCTGAAAGGGTGGTAGCACTGTACTGAGGACAGTAAGGGCACACACAAGCCAAATGAGAGGATGCCATGATCCACTGTGTATCCTTGGCTGGGGCATCCCTTTAATATATTAGCTCTGTATCATAAATTCATTAAGTGAGCAGGAATTTCTATTTGACAGGCATTGTACTTGAAAATAGGAATACAACAGTAAATTAATGATATAGTTCCTGTCCTGATGGGGTTGAGGTTGGCTGAGATAAGATAAATAGAGATTCAAATACAGAGTGCCTGATGGAGAAGTAAAGAATGCTGTGTGAACATACAGTGGGCTACATAGTTTGGAGAGGATAGATCAGGGAAGACATCCTAAAGAAGTGCTGCTTAAGTCTAAGACATTAGGAATAAAGCAGATGAACTGGGAAAACTAGGCCAGGCAGAGGAAGGAATATGCAGACAAAGAGAATAGTGCTAAGGGGGGTAGAATGAGAGAGAGAGAAAGAGAGAGGAAAGGAACATACACGGTGCTTTCTGGGAAGGGAAAAGCTTTAATGTGGCTGAAAGCTAGAATGTAAAATAGACTGAGGGTCATGGTCCTAGAGGAGACTGGAAAAATAGGGGAGGAAATAGGGGATATTAATAGTGCTGAGGGTTAAGTAAGTGTAAGTGTTAGTAATAGAGTAATAGAGTTTTGCCAAGAAAATGCACTGGTCATAGCAAACACCCTCTTCCAACAACACAAGAGAAGGCTCTACACATGGACATCACCAGATGGTCAACACTGAAATCAGATTGATTATATTCTTTGCAGCCAAAGACGGAGAAGCTCTGTCAACAAAAACAAGACCAGGAGCTGACTGTGGCTCAGATCATGAACTCCTTATTGCCAAATTCAGACTTAAATTGAAGAAAATAGGGAAAACTGCTAACCATTCAGGTATGACCTAAATCAAATCCCTTATGATTATACAGTGGAAGTGAGAAATAGATTTAAGGGACTAGATCTGATAGACAGAGTGCCTGATTAACTATGGACAGAGGTTCGTGACATTGTACAGGAGACAGGGATCAAGACCATCCCCATGGAAAAGAAATGCAAAATAGCAAAATGGCTGCCTGGGGAGGCCTTACAAATAGCTGTGAAAGAAGAGAGGCAAAAAGCAAAGGAGAAAAGGAAAGATATAAGCATCTGAACGCAGAGTTCCAAAGAATAGCAAGAAGAGATAAGAAAGCCTTCCTCAGTGATCAATGCAAAGAAATAGAGGAAAAGAACAGAATGGGAAAGTCTAGAGATCTCTTCAAGCAAATTAGAGACACCACGGGAACATTTCATGCAAAGATGGGCTCGAAAAAGGACAGAAATGGTATGGACCTAACAGAAGCAGAAGATATTAAGAAGAAGTGGCAAAAATACACAGAAGAACTGTACAAAAAAGAACTTCATGACCCAGATAATCACGATGGTGATCCTGGAATGTGAAGTCAAGTGGGCCTTAGAAAGCATCACTATGAACAAAGCTAGTGGAGGTGATGGAATTCCAGTTGAGCGATTTCAAATCCTGAAAGATGATGCTGTGACAGTGTTGGACTCAATATGCCAGCAAATTTGGAAAACTCAGCAGTGGCCACAGGACGGGAAAAGGTCAGTTTTCATTCCAATCCCAAAGAAAGGCAATGCCAAAGAATGCTCAAATTACTGCACAAATTGCAGTCATCTCACACGCTAGTAAAGTAATGCTCAAAATTCTCCAAGCCAGGCTTCAACAATATGTGAATCGTGAACTTCCAGATGTTCAAGCTGGTTTTAGAAAAGGGAGAGGAACCAGAGATCAAATTGCCAACATCCGCTGGATCATGGAAAAAGCAAGAGAGTTCCAGAAAAACATCTATTTCTGCTTTATTGACTATGCCAAAGCCTTTGACTGTGTGGATCACAATAAACTCTGGAAAATTCTTCAAGAGATGGGAATACCAGACCACCTAACCTGCCTCTTGAGAAATCTGTATGCAGGTCAGGAAGCAACAGTTAGAACTGGACATGGAACAACAGACTGGTTCCAGATAGGAAAAGGAGTACGTCAAGGCTGTATATTGTCACCCTGCTTATTTAACTTATATGCAGAGTACATCATGAGAAACGCTGGACTAGAAGAAGCACAAGCTGGAATCAAGATTGCCGGGAAAAATACCAATAACCTCAGATATACAGATGACACCACCCTTATGGCAGAAAGTGAAGAGGAACTAAAAAGCCTCTTGATGAAAGTGAAAGTGGAGAGTGAAAAAGTTGGCCTAAAGCTCAACATTCAGAAAACGAATATCATGGCATCTGGTCCCATCACTTCATGGGAAATAGATGGGCAAACAATGGAAACAGTGTCAGACGTTAATTTTTTGGGCTCCAAAATCACTGCAGCTGGTGATTGCAGCCATGAAATTAAAAGACGCTTACTCCTTGGAAGAAAAGTTATGACCAACCTAGACAGCATATTGAAAAGCAGAGACATTACTTTGCCAAGAAAGGTCCATCTAGTCAAGGTTATGTTTTTTCTAGTGGTCATGTATGGATGTGAGAGTTGGAGTGTGAAGAAGGCTGAGTGCCGAAGAATTGATGCTTTTGAACTGTGGTGTTGGAGAAGACTCTTGAGAGTCCCTTGGACTGCAAGGAGATCCAACCAGTCTGTTCTGAAGATCAGCCTGGGAATTTCTTTGGAGAGAATGATGCTGAAGCTGAAACTCCAGTATTTTGGCCACCTCATATGAAGCGTTGACTCATTGGAAAAGACTCAGATGCTGGGAGGGATTGGGGGCAGGAGAAGGGGACGACAGAGGATGAGATGGCTGGATGGCATCACTGACTCGATGGATGTGAGTCTGAGTGAACTCCAGGAGTTGGTGATGGACAGGGAGGCCTGGTGTGCTGCGATTCATGGGGTCACAAAGAGTCGGACACAGCTGAGCTACTGAACTGAACTGAACTGACTGAAGTGTTAGTATCTCAGTTGTGCCCAACTCTTTGTGACCCCACGGACTGCAGCCCATCAGGCTCCTCTGTCCATGAGATTTTTCATGCAAGGTTACTGGAGTGAGTTGCCAGTTTCTTCTCCAGGGGATCTTCCCAACCCAGGGTTCGAACCCGGGACTCCTGCACTGCAGGCAGATTCTTTACTGACTGAGCTACAAGTGAAGCCAAGATTCGTTAAGGATTTCATAAAACTAAGAAATCTGCTAATGAGCTTTGAGTTGGTATGTAACAGGATCAGATCTGTGTTTTAAGAAGTTTACCATGGTTGTGTTTAGAAAAGACTGCAGAGGGTTAAAATGGTAGGTCAGAAAAGAGGCTGCTGAGGATCTCATCTGCATCATGATGGTGGTCTGAACTTGGGTAGGAGCCTTGAAGATGGAGAGAAGGGGGTGATCCTAGGCAGAGTTTGGAGGTGGGCTCCATAAGACTTAAGAGATGGACTGGATGTGGGGTGTGAGGGAGAGAAAGGGGCCACACACCCTCTTGGATGTCTGTCTTGGCCACTGGGAAGATGGTGTATAATAGCTGAGTCTCCCCAGCAGTGCCATAGGGACTGAGAACATGAAATTTCAAGGTTGCTTGTTCCTGGATCCTGCCTAGTTGAGTTAGTGTGTGTGCTGTTTGCTGTGAGTGGGAGTGGCAGGGCTACCATTTGTTTTTACTCTTCCTTCTTGAGACAATCCCTAATCATACTCGTTCAGTACAGAAAATGAACTGCCTCCGCTTCACTAAATTGAAATCCAAAAACGTACCAAATGACTAGACTAGCTTTCACTGAGGAATTTGAAGAGGAACTCCTCCTCATGCTGCCATATGAAAATGGGTAATTACAGTATTTTTAACTCATTAGACCTTGTTGTTTTTGAAATTAGGAAAACTCTTCATATGGAACAACACATTTCTATCATTAGGAAGCCTTCTAGAGATTACTGATGGCTAATTTTATAGATGAAAAAATTGTGATGAAGTTATTGGCTCAAGGTCAATTGCCTGGTAGTTGATTAATTTCTTTCTACATTGTACTGATGTCTTAAAAAAATGTTGATTAAACAAGTGAAAGTGGGCACATGTCATCATAGGACCCACAAAATTGTTTTATGTAGGTATCACAATGCCCTGGTAATTTCTGTGGCAAAATGAGAGTTGTTCTGACAAATCATCTGAAATGGAATGTTATAGTTTCTCGTCTTGGCCATCATGTTTGCTTTTAAATTCTTTTGTTAAGTGATCTACATACATTTATCCAGAGCATAATTATCTTGATTAACATTGAGAAATATGGTATTTATAATCCCAATGTTTAACAAAGTACTTCATGATTAGCCCTTTAAAAATAAACTCTCTTGTATATAAAATTTCATAATTTTATTTCACATTATCAAGTGCCAATATTCCCAAAATTTTACTCACTCATATACAGTAGATTCAGTGCAAATATGTGTGAAAGGGGTATTGTAGCTTTCATACTACAAATCACATTTTAGCATTTTATAGCAGTCATATTTTTCTGGTCTGCCTTTTGTTTTTAGATGTTAAATGTATATTAATTAATCACAGAAGCAATTCAGAGAAATGATGTTACTGAAAATTAGGAAAAATAAAATCTTAAATGTGCTAGTCTGCACACATATTTATTGATTTGGGCATATTCTCACCTAGGAATAAAAATCCTCTTTGGGGTTCATAAGTTAAAATAAGAGCTTCCTCCATACTCCCCACGTAGGAAACAAACATTAAACACATTTTATGGTGCTTATATATTTATGACTTCTAATGAGATATGTTAAGAATATTTTTCTTGATGGAATATGGACTAGATCTTCTATTTGCCTGTTTCTTGATGGAATATGGACCAGATTTTCTATTTTCCTGAAAGACAGAGGCAAATTCCTTGCATCTCCTTAAATGATCTGGGCAGTTGCTAAGCTTTCAGTATATCACTTAGAAAAGACCCATGGTTGAGCACGTTAGGAATTACTAAAATGGATTCAATTTTCTTTTTTTCCTTTTTCTTTTTCTCAAGAGACTCAGGTACAGAGAAGATGGCCCGAGGAAACTTTAGAGAAGCCAAATTTTATTTTCTTTATAGAATCTTTGAGTTTTAGCAATTTGTAAGCTTATAATGATGAGGGAGAAACTATAATAAAGAAAACAGACTCAAAGAAACTGTCAAAATTAAAATATAAATGAACTGTTTAATAAGGGATGTTTCTGTAACTTCCTAAAGATACCCTCTTTATATATAGGCACAAAATTGAGGCTGTTTTTTTTCCCTGCTTGTGTCTAGAAACTGTCCCCAAATATCAATTATAACAACATCCAGCATGCCAGGTCTTTAATAGTCCTTATTTCATGTATTCCTCACCTATCTATGAGGGAAGTAATATTTTCCCCCATTTAACAGATAGGGAGGCAGAAATTTAAAAGTTGACTTGTCCAAGATCACATTTTAAGTGATGGAATCTGGCTATCTACTGAGATCTACTGGAGCCTGGGCTCTTAATCCCTATTGTGATACCACCAAAGAGGCTGATATGTGTCTCTGGGGAGAGACTGGTTTGGAGATTTGCTCCTATTCAGAGAATTCTGCCTTCATTATGTTCCACAGGCTAATATAGCTATACCACTTTTCTTACACTCAAAGTTGGACGTGGCATTTGACTTCTGCAGAGCTTAGAAAGCCTAAGAGGGTGAAGGTGCATGTGACGTAGCTACTGAGATTTCCTAGGCCTGGTTGGTTCCTTCACAGTTGGTACATTTGGTACAGTTTTTCAAAAAGATGCCATTTGCACTGGCAATGCTGAGACAAAGCATGGATACAGATCATTTTGTAAACTTCATCTGTACTCCTGCATTCTTGACTGAGCTTATTGGGTTAAAGTCATAACATATTATTTGATGGGTGAAAAGGGGAGGGTAAATGTGAGCGATCACAGGACCAAGGTCTCTGCGTGAAAATTCCTTGAATCAATGGCTTACCTGGTGCTTTTATCCCCCACTCTTTAAATATGCACTGAGGAGACTTGGACTTCCAGGAGGATGCAGTAGGCCTCTTTTTTCCTATTTCTACCGCTAAATATAGCTAAAAATCTCAGATATTATTTATAAAATGCATATAAAATTCAGAAGAAAGAAGGCAGACTAACTAGTGACCTCAGGAACAGAAAATATGGTGTGAATTCTCTAGATTTTCTTTTTGTCTCATACATCTCTGAGTAGGACTGGAAAAGCTGGCAACCCAGAAATGTACTGTGCTTAAGACATGGCCATGGGCCACTGGAGACCATGGAGGAAGTCTGAACTTCTACTCCCTCCTAGTAGCCACAAGGTGCCCTATCTGCAGGGTCAGCGGATGGCAAGCAAGGAACTATAAAGAGGTTCCCCTAGGACTTTTACCTCTGTCTGGCAGTTATAAGGCAGAATCCCAGCAGGAAAGAAGTAGATACGGTTGAAAGAGCATTTGAAAAAATAATGGCTAAAAATCACCTAAATTTGGGGAAAAGACACAAACCTGTAGGTTCAAGTTGAGTGAATCTCACACAGGATAAACCCAAAGATATTTATGCCAAGACATATACATCACCTTTTAAAAACTAAGAAAGGAGAAAAAAACAATTTGAAAGCACCAGAGAGAAATGATACAGGAGAGGCATTGATTTTTGGCATTGGATGAATGGGTCGGCAACCAGCATTTCTTGCTGATTTTAGCTATTAGTCTTTTTAACTTGACTCAACCAAGATAATATGTACAGAGCATTTACTAGATGTCTACAAATTATGCTGGGCACCCAGGGGACATCTGCTAATCCCATTCTTCCTATAATTGCTCCACAGCAGGTATTACCCTCAGAGCAAGTGAAAGAATCTCAGAATTATAAAGAAACTAAAAAAAAAAAAAAAAGGAAACAGCAAATTTTGTAATTTGAGATTTCTAGATGAGCTTCAGCTCTGTGAACTCCCTGAAGTTAATCAAAAGATGCCAGCATCTATATGCATTTTTCTAGGAAAAGGACCATGGCTTTCATCAGATTCTTAAGACAGCTGGTGGCTCACAAAACCTTTAGAGACCATAAGAGTTTCTACTCTTTCCAAGCAAAATCACATACTCCAACCTAGATAGAAAAGAACTAGAGAAGGTATTTCTCATCATATACATCAAAATTACTGAAAGTCACCTCACAATTCTCTATTGTTAAGGAGAAAAATAGAAAAATGGCAGTTTCTAATTCCTTTTAGGCACTTGTAGAAATACAGGCTCATTAAAGAATGTTTGCCTGTAATCTTATTTTGAACATTAAACTGTTGGTGACTAAATAACCAATGCACTGTGATTTAAAATGTATTTTAAGGTTTTCCAGGTGTCTCAGTGGCAAAGAATACACTTTCCAACGCAGGAGACATGGATTCGATTCCTGGGTTGGGAACATCCCCCTAGAAGAGAAAATGACAACCTACTCCAGTGTTCTTGTCTGGAGAATTCCATGGACAAAGGAACCTGGAGGGCAACAGTGCATGGGGTCAGAGTAGGGAATGACTGACGGTCTCTGTCCAATGCTGTCATGTCTGATTCTTTGCCACCCCAGGGGCTGTAGCCCCCGAGGCTCCTCTGTTCGTGAAATTTCCCAGCAAGAATACTGGAGTGGGTTGTCATTTCTTTCTCAGGGGATCTTCCTGACCCAGGGATCAAACCTGCGTCTCCTGCACTAGCAGATGGATTCTTTACTGCTGAGCCACCAAGGAAGCCCAGCCTGGCAGGCTACAGTCCATGGGGTTGCAGATTCAGATATGACTGAGCATGCACACAAGCAAGCATTAGGTTTCCTCTACCTTTAAAGCCGTTTTATGAACTGTCGTATACCACTTGAGCCTCCAGTAAAGACAAAAACAGGCTTTCCTGTACTTTAGGTAGGATTTCTTCCAGTGACAGTGGAAAAGTTCAGACATACAAGGATGCAGCAATAGCCTCTTTACCTCAGTACCAGTAGGCTGCTATGTAAAGAGACAGGACAAACGTCCTACAACCTGCATTTCTTTTTCCATCTTAGAAAAAAAAAAAAGACATGCAAAAAAGTTCTGTTGTAAATCAACTGAACTCCAATAAAAATTTAAAAAAATTTCTATTACTCAATGTATAACAGCCAATTATCAGATAAAAGACTGTTTTCTTTGGTGGGAAAAACAAAATAAAACAGCTATGACAAAAACAGATCCATGTGGTTTCTGTCTTTAGTGTGTGGCTGTCCCTCATTCTTTGTACTCCCCCCACCAAATCCTTCATGCAAGCCAGGTCAGCTCATACCTGGAGAAATGCATACAAAGGATTTTAGATTGCGATTGCCTGTTTTCTGGTCAAAATTAAGGCTCCCAATATTACCTGGAGAGCTAGAGATTGGGTAATGCATTAGTTTAGGAAAAAAATATGACCAACTACTTTCATTAAGACCCCATAGCAGTTTGATTTACTCATACAATTCTATGTTGGCTGTATCTACAGTCAAAGGAATCACTGTGGACCCTTGTTAAACAAAGAATTCCATACCCCAACCTACAATGCAACCAGGAGAGGAAGCTGGGAATCTAACAGTTTTTATCAACTTGTTTGATCCTAGCATTCAAACAAGTTAGAGCAATCTTCTTAAACTTGAATGTGTATAAAGTTATCCTGGGTTCTTGAAACAAAAGCAGATTCTGATCCAATTGGTTGGGGGTGGGGTGGAGGGGGCCTGAGACTGCAGTTTTAACAAGTCCTAAGGTGATACTGCTGCTGCTGAGGACACTTTTAAGTAGCAAGGATGGGGAGAGTGTACCTCATGTGGCTTGAGTGTAAATCAGTACGTGCCGTAACATTTGCCTTCTGCATCTGTGGATTCTCTACCAGGGGCCTCTTCCCTACCTTGATGCTGCCCATTTCTCATTTTTCACTGATTATATCTCTAAAAGCTGGAGTCATCAGTTAACATAAGGCATCTACTCGTCTCCACTTAGTTCATAAAAACTTCACAGAGATAAAAAGTCTGAAATAAACAGAAATGGACACCACAAATTAACTTACATAATAGGTTTATACTTGACATAGTACTTCTCACCATGGAGATGTTACTCAGTTAATATAAACATTTTTTGTTTTTGTTAAACAATAGATCTCTTCTCCATTTCAATGTCAATATAAAGTATTTTTTTTTACATTAACTCTCTCCATTTCAATGTTAGATACATTGAATACATTTTCTGAACTTTTTCCCACACAGAGATAAGTGTTAATTTCTGACCAACTGTATTTAATGTCTAGGTACAGTACTAACTTGGGAGATAACAGAACAAAAATCCAATAAAAATATGGAGAAAAAATTCCTCAGTGATGCAAGAGGCAGTGATTATAACTGAACAGTGGCAATTTCCTAGGATTCTGGGCAAGAGTTTCCTTCTTCCTACTGAGAATTCTGAAACTATGAAATATTACTTATGCAAATTTCAGCAAATGCAAATTACAGATGGCATTTTTCAGTGCATTATCTGTTGTGACAAAAACATGTTGTTTTCCCTTAAACAGAGTATATCAATTTGTTCCTTTTTATAGGAAAATAACCAATAATATGAAACTTCTCTATTAACTGTTTCTTGGGAACTTTCAGACACCAAAGCTCAGTTCTGAAACTCAATAGCACAAAGGTTTTCAGAGGAAGGTTTGATTCAGGAGGCCCTTCAAAGTCACATCTGTCCATTTCTTTTTCGTGCATACACCCCCAAACAAGCACAAATGCCTGTAATGCTGAGAATCACACCTAACAAGAGAGCAATTGCATCTCCGGCTTCTACTGCTTCAACAACAGGCAGCACCAAAAGCAATGAAAAGAGGACTAGGAACAACTGTGTTGAAACTGAGATCATGATGTGGCTGGTTCTTGAAGGATGAAGATCTCTATAAATTAAAACATGGAAAAAAAAAGGAATCATTAAAAATTCCAACCTTTTCAAATGACAATATGAATACATGATAAGTAACAGTTCATGCAACCTTGTCAATTAGGGACTATAAATTATATTCAGACTCATTTTATGGTGAAAGAACCTTTGGGAAGTAAATGGTAATTAAAGATAGTCATTTGAGGCTAATCTCCCTTTCCCATGATAGTTTCCTGACCCCAGCGATTTTTCCACACTGTATAACGCTAACACTGTGGACATCAACAAAACAGATATCGAACAGTAGAACGTAAGAAAGATAGTTGATGATGCACCAGACATTAACTTGGAAATTGTCCTATGAGTGAAAATTATATTTTCTTAGGATCTCTCCCAACCGGGAAATGCAGACAAATCTAGCAAAGTCAAACAACATATAGCTGTGAAGTGGTGGGGAAATAGTAAGACTTACCAAAGAAGGCGGTACTGAATTCTATCTGACTCCCTTCCAGCAGCTCCGGATGCTGAGGCTAAGAGATTCCACGTGACAGCGCCTACTATCAGAGGGGCGTAGCAGGATTTAAAAATTACACATTATTAATTATTATTATTTTAAAGAGGCACCCAGAGTCAGCGCAGAGCGGGAAGGTTGTACAGAAGGGAGAAGAATGGGTAAAAACTAAAGACAGTTTGTTCAAACGGGAACTAGATTTAAAAGTTGGTTAGTTCTCCTATGAAGAAAAAGCTTAAAAAAAAAAGAAAAAGACAACCGAAAACCAAGTTCGTTCCAGGACTTGAAAGTAAGACTTTAAAAACAATCCCTGCTTTGGCCCGGCAAGCTGCAAATTTGCCCCGTTTGACAAATATACTGGGCAAGCTAAGGAGCCTTCGGAGACAAGCTCGTACATTACCTTCAGGGAAGCAGCCATTACAGAAATGGTGAGCAGGGCGGAGTCTCCAAACTACATTTCCCACAACCCCCGGTGCCCACAACTCCCAGGGTTCTCCGGCGCGCTTCCAAGTAACTTGCTGAGGGATGACGGTCGCGCTGTACCAGTGGCGCGGAGGGGCGAGCTCCAGGGTTTCCTCACGTGGCCAAGCCTGTTACTGGTAAAGTGGTGTAGTGTATTTGTACGGAAGCTCACTGAAAAAAAAAAAAAAGGTCAAAAAATGACAGCAAGTGTTTTTCTTTTATTTTTTTAATGGTGTTAAAGGTTTCAAGACACAAGAATTTTTGTCCTTTGACTGAAATGCATGCACCTCAGTCTGAAGAGATCATCGTAACAAAGCCATCTTTCAGATACATTTAAACTAGCGACTTCTAACATTTTTGAAGGAGGGAATCCTTTGACACCATCTTTTAAATGTCTTATGACATTTGTTAATTCTTTTTAAGCAGTGGGGGGAAATATTAATAAGAGGTTTTGAAAAGTGTTTAATACGTTTGTAGGGAAAAACAGGAAGTTTAAGGAAAAACAAGTCAACATTCTTAAGATCTTGGATTCAGGTTCTAGAGTTCTGAGTTTCCCCATTCCGGAGTACAGTGTATGGTACACTTTAGAGACTTCTCACTCGTGTTTGTGATACCCACCCTAAATATCCCCAAATATGGAAAGTTGTAAATTATTACTTTTAAGTCATAAGGATAAATTATTTGCATAAGAACCCTTCCTGAAAGGCTTTCTTGCAATCTAGTCTATGAAATCCTTAGAGAACCTTTCTAGTCATCCAGTCTTCTGAACGCTCCTTTACTGACTAGAAATTTTATTTGGCACCCAGGAAATTATCAGTTATTAATGATGTGTCTTAGTCCCTCTGATTCAGTCTCCCAGACACAGAAGGTATATTTCAGTTCGGTGCCTGTAATTGGCATGTAATTTTATTTTTTTTAGTATGGGTCATCTTTTTTTCTTACACTTTACTAATCTCTGGACTGACAGCAAAGCTTTATATTGCTAGCTTCTAACCACATACAGCAGGTACTCAGAAATGTTGGTTGATAATTGAATAAATAATTGTGCCATCTGGATTCCATGAGAGACAGAGCAGTGTCAAATAAACCAAAGCAAGGTGTCTTGCAAATTGGAAGTCTGTGAATAATTACGCAATAAAGTCAGCATTGCTTCTCTAAATTTTATTTTTTAAAAAAACTTGACTAGTTTAACAAATTCTCTCTTTGACTTATTTGCCTTGAGCCCCTTCTGCTGCTGCTGCTAAGTCGCTTCAGTTGTGTCCGACTCTGTGCGACCCCATAGACGGCAGCCCACCAGGCTCCGCCATCCCTGGGATTCTCCAGGCAAGAACACTGGAGTGGGTTGCCATTTCCTTCTCCAATGCAGGAAAGTGAAAAGTGAAAGGGAAGTCGCTCAGTCGTGTCCGACTCTTGGCAACCCCATGGACTGCAGCCCACCAGGCTCCTCTGTCCATGGGGTTTTCCAGGCAAGAGTACTGGAGTGGGGTGCCATTGCCTTCTCCCAGTTTTGTACTTTTCTAATCAGTTATATTTGAAATAGGAGCTATTTTAAAATATTCTCTAGCATTCTAATGTGAACAATTTGGGGATTTAATTTTTCCATATATGTTTATTCAGTTAGCTGAGGTCAGCAGAGACCACAACAAATTTAGTATTATTGCAGACTTGTTTCTAGGTGTGTCATCATTGAAAATTATGGACTAATTTTAACTTTGAAGAGTCTGTAGGTGGTAAAATGCTTTTTCTTTAAAGCATGTTAAGAGATCACTTGGCCTATCTGAAAAAGAGTGGCAGAAGTTTGTGCAGGGATGTTTTGGACCCGTGTAGTTTCAAAATAAAATTGGTTAACTTTTTTAACCAGCATCTCCCCTAATCAGGCAATTTAACAAAGGTGTTGCTATATATGCTTTTGTCTGCCTCCAGTTCAGTTCAGTTCAGTCGCTCAGTCGTGTCTGACTCTTTGAGACCCCATGAATTGCAGCACGCTAGGCCTCCCTGTCCAACACCAACTCCCGGAGTTCACTCAGACTCATGTCCATCGAGTCAGTGATGCCATCCAGCCATCTCATCCTCTGTCATCCCCTTCTCCTCCTGCCCCCAATCCTTCCCACCATCAGAGTTTTTTCCAATGAGTCAACTCTTCGCATGAGGTGGCCAAAGTACTGGAGTTTCAGCTTTAGCATCATTCCTTCCGAAGAAATCCCAAGGTTGATCTCCTTCAGAATGGACTGGTTGGATCTCCTTGCAGTCCAAGAGACTCTTTTCCAAGTAGAATGGTATCCTAGTTCTCAGTTTTCTTTTCTTACTCCCCTAACTAGTGGTTTTAAAATAAATCAGATCATTTATTCCTCGCCTAAAGTTCTCCAGTTCCATCACAACAAGCATAAGTCCACACTCATTATTAAGACTCCACAATATGCCCTACATATTTTGGCCTCTACCTGCCTTTCTAACATCAGCGTACAAGTCACTCATTCTTTCATGCTTATTCCAGTCTAATCTTTTTGCTGTTTCTTAAACATGCCAATTTTGTGGTTTTATTGATTCGCATTTTTATTGAGTCAAATTTTGTTGATTAATGTTTAGCCGCTTTTATACTATTCATAGTAGAAACTACCTTATAAGTAAGAAGTCTGCTTTTGGGCTAAACTGTGAAGGTATTTAGAGATTATTTTGAGTCTTCACTCAAAATTTAGGTTTTACATATTTTCTCTATCATATTAATAGCAAAACTTTATGTCTACATATATATAAGACACAGGATGGTAAAACGCTTTTTCTAAAGCATTTCTAAAACAGAAGCATATTTTGTTAGGAACCTGTCTATAATGGTCCCTATTTATTCCTCTGTCCATTTGGTGCACAATTGGTAAGTCCACCTGGATGGTGTATTTTTTCCTTAGTGATACCTGAATGGTTTCTTTTAAGTACTTTTTATTGCTGGACGAGTAGTGTTGGCATTTTTGGTGAGTTAGTGCTTTGTTGTGCTGACATTATATTGGAAGATGTTTAGCATCTCTAGCCTGTGCCTGCTCAGTGCAAACAGAATTGCCCAATCATGAAGAGAATCAACTGCCCTCACTATTGCCAGACAGTCTTTGATGAGATACTGTTCCTAGTTGAGAACTACTCAAGTTTTCATCAAGAAAATAAGAGGAGTAGTTGAAAACAGAATGAAACAGTTTACACACATACACCACACCCCCCCAACTGCAGTGCTCTAATGTTTTAGATCCTTTCTCCCTTGGTTATGCTGATTTTGTTGTTATCTGTTGATTTCCTTTGGGTCCTACCAGCATCTCTTCCAGATAGGTTTCCTTGATCACTGTCTTATAAAAGCACTGATAAGCAAATTGAGAT
Organism: Oryx dammah; assembly: GCF_014754425.2. Lineage (NCBI taxonomy): Eukaryota > Metazoa > Chordata > Mammalia > Artiodactyla > Bovidae > Oryx > Oryx dammah. Next base: position 55,698,289 of record NW_024070202.1, on the reverse strand, counting down.
GAGATTTCTGCTTCTGTTTCTGTTACTCAGTCTTTAAGCTGTGGAGATGTGCTGTGATGTAGTATATGGAATATTAGCTTTTCCTCTGGCTGATTTCATGGATTTGAGTAGTTACTTAATCCCTCTGAAACTTACTTTACTTTTATAAACTATGCTTTGTGAGAATTAAGTGTAATGTTTCTAATGTGACCAAAAAGATACCAGAGCTCAGTACGTACCAATTCTCTCTTATTTGTATTTCTGTTCCCCTAGTTGCTGGTTGGGAGTTAGGGTCTCTGGGATTAGGCCACTTGGTTAGAATTCTGGGTCTACTGCTTGTTAAATGTATGACAATAGATAGTAAGCATTTGTAAAACTCAGCTTGTCCTTCTATAAAATGGGATACAGTAGTACGTACTTCATATGTATATTATGAGGATTAAATGAGTTAATTTCTGGAATTAGTGGCTGGTATATAGTAGGCCCTCATTAAATATTAACTATTGTTACTATATGCTGTTAATATTCTTGCCTGGAGACTTCCGTGGACAGGAGCCTGGTGGGCTGCTGGCCATGGGGTCACACAGAGTCAGACATGACTGAAGCGACTTAGCATTCATGCATGCATTGGAGAAAGAAATGGCAACCCACTTCAGTATTCTTGCCTGGAGAATCCCAGGGACAGAGAAGCCTGGTGGGCTGCCGTCTATGGGGGTCGCACAGAGTCAGACATGACTGAAGCGACTTAGCATGCAGCAGTAGCAGCTGTTAATAAAATCCATGAAATATGGGGTCTTCAAGATATGCCTTCTCTCCATTGTGAATATGCTCTTCAGCAGACAAACATGGTAAATAAAAAATGTCTGTGGAACTCCCTTGATACAGAGGCATTTTAGGTATGGCAACCCACTCCAGTATTCTTTCTTAGAGAATCCCGTGAACAGAGGCACCTGGGGGGTATAGTCCCCCAGGGTCGCAAAGAGTCAGATATGACTGAAGCAACTTAACACACATACACTCAGGCTTTGGCTTCAGAGCTGACTGGAAAACATTCCCCTATTATGCAAAGGCTGTCTGTTTGTACCTTCGATGGGATTTTAATATTTATTTCATACCCACTGGTGTTTACATTTATCTTTAAAATATATTCTCTATTCAGTGATTGTCACATCATTGATTCATCATACTGGGTCAAAAGGGTTTTGAAAATATAGGTGACATGATCTAGATACGGGTGAATAGCTCCAAGAAATCATTCAGTTGGAATGAACTCCATGGCTACCTGAAGAAAACCCAACAAACAAACACTTTTGAATTCTATTTCTAATTACAGCAGCTAATCTATAACTCTGCATTGCTTTTTCTATAAATTTCAGCAAAGGAAATGGCAGCATTAAAAGCTTTGCTAAAAGGCAATATAATAAGTGAGACTGTGGGCTCAGAGAAATGTATTATTCTTTCTTTTTTAAAAATTTATTTTTTAATCAAAGGATAATTGTTTCATAGAATTTTGTTATTTTCTGTCAAACTTCAACATGAATCAGTCATAGGTATACATATATCCCCTTCCTCTAAAAAAATTTATTTATTTTTGACTGTGCTAGGTCTTTGTTGTTGTGAAAGGGTTTTCTCTGGTTCTGGGGAGCAGAGGCTACTCTTCTTTGTGGAGCACGGGCTCTAGAGTGTGGGTTCACTAGTTATTGTGCATTGGCATAGTTGCTCCATGGCCTGTGGGTTCTTCCTGGACTGGGGATGGAACCTTGTATCCACCTGCATTGGCAGGTGGATTCTTTACCCCTGAGACGCCAGGGAAGCCCAGAAACATATTACTCTTGATAGATTGTTAATGGTATAATTAATTGCAGAGCTTGCAGGATAGAAGGAAATATTTCTGTCTTACTCCTGAGAGATGGCACTCAACACAGTGTTGAACATGGTACCGAGATTTTTATCTTACCTCCTTTGCTTCTGTAAGGTCCACTGTTTGAAGAGGATAAGCATTATTCTTACAACTGCTACTTACAACTAATTTGCTTATCTTCAGGGATAAGGGAACTCTATTTTGCCGAATAGCTTTAAAAATCATGTTTGTTTCTTTTTAAAGTTTGTCTTTGACTTGTTAAGTCAAAGGTCATATATGTGGTTTTTATTTTTAATGTATACTGTAATTGGAAATGTCAACTCAGGATTTGCTAGTATTAAGTGATGTAGTGAAAGTGAAGTCGCTCAGTCATGTCCGACTCTTTGCAACCCCATGAACTGTAGCCTACTAGGCTTCTCCGTCCATGGGATTTTCCAGGCAAGAATACTGGAGTGCGTTGCTATTTCCTTCTCCAAGGGATCTTCCCAACCCAGGGATCGAACCCAGGTCTCCCTCAATGCAAGCAGATGCTTTTACCTTCTGAGCCACCAGGGAAGCCCCCAAGTGATGTAGAGGCAGGGATTAATTTCTGAGATACAGTGAGTATAATGATCCCCTCTATTCCTTTGACCTGAAGATTTTTTTTTAATTTCTGATGTGCCTGTAAACTATCTTAATGAACTATTATTTCCTAAATATAACTCAGATTTAGATGTTTTGTCTAGATCACTGACAAGGACAATGAGTGCTATGTTGTACATGTGTAGTTCCCTCTTCTAAAAGAGATGATCATTTCCTTAGCAGTGCTACAGAGATGAGCAACTTCTTCTGTGCCAAGCGTCTGCTAGCTACAGGTTCTGCTTGTGAACATCTCTGGTAGCAATATGAACCACAGCTCTTCTGAAGCAGTGCCATATTCCATACCAACCACCTCCTGCCCAAGTTGTCTGAATGCTCCTACAGGCTTCTATATAGTTCCTCTTTTGGCATTAAATATCTAGTGTTATCAGATCCAGAATTTAGTCTTTCAGTTTAGGAGAAACTTAGCTTATACCATCCTTCACTGAAACAGAGGAGGTCACTGCTAGGTAATGATACCCAGAGACAAAGAACATTACTTTAGACACACATCTGAGTGGTAGAGGGCAAAATTTCACATCAGTTGTTACTGCGAAGTGGTTTCAGAGAAGATTGAAGAAGTTGCTTCTGCTTATTTTAACTGTTCGAAGTGGGTCATTGGTAGTCCCTGAAGGGAGGGGCTTCTGGGATCCATCAGGGAAGGCAGGATAGGCTGATACCACCATATTGCAGTGCCTGGTATGTGTCAGGAAGTTCATAAAACCCAGTCTTCTTCATTAGTGATTGAGCCCAGCCAAGAGTGGAGACATTTTATTAGAGCTTCAGAATTAAAAAAGGCCATCCCAGAGTTAGTCAGTATTTCCCATCAGTAATAGGACATTCATCACTGAGACTGCTGCATTTGAACTAACTAATCATTAGGCTAACAGGATGAGATAAACTACACTTTCCAAAGCTGTTCAGCTGCTTCAGAAAAAACTCCTGCTGAGTCTGAAGACTCCAGTGTCAGCATTTTACAGACATGTATGGGCAAGCTGCAAAAGATCATTTTTCATATGGTTCCAGGCACCATCTAGAGCCTGTTGCCAATGTAGGCTTGATTTCCACCAAATAACCTTAGTAATCTGTGAGAATCAATTACATATACAAGTCTGTGGTGTTCAAGAAGCAGAGGAAACATGCCTGCAGGCACTGACAAATTCAAATTTTACATTGCTGGGGTTCCAGGAGCAGGCTAAGAATATCTGGATGGAACAAATTTATAGTTTTGAAAAGCTGTGACATTATCTTTAAAAAAAAATATTTGTTTGGCTGTGCTAGATCTTAGATGCAGCATACAGGATCTTTGGTTTTTGTTGCACCATGCTCTTAGCTGTGACATGTGGGATCTAAGTCCCTGACCAGAGATTGAACCGGTATTGAGAGTGTGAAATCTTAGCCACTGTACCACCAGGGAAGTCCTGTGAAATTATCTTTTAATGTAGTATTTTATCGATGGTAATGGACTGATTAGAAACATTGACTTTGGAGATGTCATCTGCTGACCCATCTCTGCCACTTACCAACTCAGTGAATTTGTGCAAATTAATCTAACTTCTTTAAACCTGAGTTTTCTCATTTGTAATGGGGAAATCACCAATCTTTTGTAGGATTTCCATTGTTGATTAAATGAAGTGATACATAAAATGCTCGATACGGTCAGTGTCTAGAACTCTCATATATATGGGATTAGCTGATCAGATAACATTTAAGTATTTCATAAGAAAATTTAAAGTCAGGACTATCTTGGCTTATGGGAGGGTGAAAAAAATATTTCTTATGGAAAAGAAAGATTTTCTTAGAAAGCATGTTTTCATGATACATGGGGTAAGACTTTGATTGATTTATATTTAATAAATGCTTAAATAGTAACTAATGTGTGTCAGGAGCTATTCTGCACATTAATCAATGTAGATCCCTTTAGTCCCTAAAATAATCCTCTGAGGGAGATACTATTATTATCCCCTGATACAGATGCGGAAACTGAGGCATGGTTAAATAATTATTCTAAGGTCACATAAGTGAGTTAGGATATGAACCTAGGAAGTTTGACAAAGTCTGCCTCTTAATCATTGCCCACATGCTTTCATGTGGAAAATGTCCACAACATCAAACTGCATTTTAATTTTCTTAGAAATAAAATGTTCCAGTGTTGCTTAGGAAACCCAACTGTGGTGAGTCACTGAGGAGTTGTTGGTGTTTATATACTTCCCTCTAGGCTCTAGTTTGGTGAATGAATGAATACCAGTATTCACCTAATTTGTTCATTGATTTTGACTTTTATAGGTATATACAAAATATAGTTTTTAAAAATTAAAGTCTGTCTGACTGAATCTCAGAAGAGTACTTACTGATGGGCACAGACATCATATGTGAAATAACACAGATTGTGATGTATTGGCAAATCTTAACTATCATGAAATTACTGAAGTCCATATAATGTACAAAATTTAAAAAGGAAGAAAATAAAATAAAAAGAACCTTTTGAAAATCTTTGCTTAGAAGTGAAAAACTTAGTCATTGTGAAAGTATAGAGAGGTTTTGAGCAAGTTAGTATGTGCAGTTCATAGGGAAATATTAATTCCTATGTATAGACCAGGTGCCTGTTATGATTAAGCACTGGTAACCATGGAGACAGCATGAAATTTATAAAATTAAAAACATACCAGATAGAAAATGCAAGTAGCATAGGAGAGTGAATCATGCCCCAACTCGTCTTAGCTTGATTTCTCTCAAATCTAAAGATTTAAAGAATTTCTCTCTGGTCATTTTCTGAGTAAAATCACTCATTTTTCAGACTCTGAATTTGTGCTTTGGATATCTCAACTTGTTCTTTGAAAATGCTTTTTATCTAAAGTTAATTTAGTCATTATATAATGTGTGTAGGGTTAGAGATTTTATAAGTAAGAAATAGCTTGAAAGCAGTAACTTTTAGATTGATCTTGGTAACTCAAATGAGTACCTGAACCTTTTATGTAGACATTTACTGTGAATTTTCAGTTGGCATACTGTAAGCGATTGGTCATGTTTAGTTTTTCAAATGTTTCTTTTGATAACTCATATAGATGGTCCAGGTAGAGAACTGTATGGTATAACATCAGTTTATGTCATGGAATGATTTGTTCATCCATGAAATGGTGAGCTGGAGAGCCAAAATAAAGTTTCTTTACTCTTGACTCAATAAAGTTTCTTTACTCTTTACTCAATATAAGTTTCTTTACTTATAAACAATCAAAATCAGTATTTTGATTGTTTATAAATCTATTCCCTGAGTCCTTTATGATAATAGGTTACTTGCCTGTAGATATTCTGAAAGTGGTATTGTTTGAATTTAAAATCATCATAAATAATTAAAAAATTATAACACAAAGGTTTTACTTTCAGGAAGAATAATTTTACTCAAGGAGGTTGCCAGATTTTCTGTTCAAAGGAAAATTCTTAATTTTAAAAGTAGAATAGATTATATTAAAAAAAAAAAGGCAACTGGTTTAATTGAGAAAAAGGTCCCATAGAATGCTCTTCACAGTTTCATTTGATTGTGATTTGGACCTACTTTAATGCATTTTTAGCTCCCATTTCTCAAGAGAGTCAAAATAAGTGACCTCTATTGGACAGTCAAGTGAAACATTGCCTTTGTGAACATGCCTATCAACACTAGGATGTATTAAAGTGAACGTGGTTGTGCTGCATAAGAGTAGGGACGTAATCCTTTCATCTTCTCTGCTTTAGTAGGACCTTTCGTAAGAATACTCATTATACTGTTGGTTACCAGGTTTTTAGAGGGACCAAGAGAGAAAACAGAGAGCCCAGAGATGAGTGACAAGAGTTGATTCAAGTGATCCAAAAGTTAGTCCTGGAAGAGGGTGCTCAAGATGTATTATGTGGCTCACTTGCTTCCCAAATGACATGGGGAGTTTATTTAAAACTGTAAATTTCTTAAAGAAATTCTCTAGATAGTTCTTAAGTTCATGAGATCTTAGAACCTTTGTCATTGGGGAAAGTAAGTTATTGGGCCTGATTATTTGGGAAGAGGAAATTTAGAGGAAACTGAATAATGATCTTTTACTTTATTAATAATAAATTTAATAAGACCCAATTTGAATTATCCACCCTGCTCTCATGTACCCTTTTCCAGTTGCTGATGAAGCAGGAAATACACATATATCTTGATATTTGTTCATGTATTAAGTGGCATTTTTTCTCATTATTTCTTATAAACTTACTTTTATCTCTCTAAAACTTATTTTTCAGTTCAGTTCAGTTCAGTCGCTCAGTCGTGTCTGACTCTTTGCGACCCCTTGAATTGCAGCATGCCAGGCCTCCCTGTCCATCACCATCTCCCGGAGTTCACTCAGACTCACGTCCATCGAGTCGGTGATGCCATCCAGCCATCTCATCCTCGGTCGTCCCCTTCTCCTCCTGCCCCCAATCCCTCCCAGCATCAGAGTCTTTTCCAATGAGTCAACTCTTCGCATGAGGTGGCCAAAGTACTGGAGTTTCAGCTTCAGCATCATTCCTTCCAAAGAAATCCCAGGGTTGATCTCCTTCAGAATGGACTGCAGTCCTCCTTGCAGTCCAAGGGACTCTCAAGAGTCTTCTCCAACACCACAGTTCAAAAGCATCAATTCTTCGGCACTCAGCTTTCTTTACAGTCCAACTCTCACATCCATACATGACCACTAGAAAAAACATAGCCTTGACTAGACGGACCTTAGTTGGCAAAGTAACGTCTCTGCTTTTGAATATACTATCTAGGTTGGTCATAACTTTTCTTCCAAGGAGTAAGCGTCTTTTAATTTCATGGCTGCAGTCATCATCTGCAGTGATTTTTGAGCCCAAAAAATAAAGTCTGACACTGTTTCCACTGTTTCCCCATCTATTTCCCATGAAGTGATGGGACCAGATGCCATGATCTTCGTTTTCTGAATGTTGAGCTTTAAGCCAACTTTTTCGCTCTCCTCTTTCACTTTCAAGAGGCTTTTTAGCTCCTCTTCACTTTCTGTCATAACGGTGGTGTCATCTGCATATCTGAGGTTATTGATATTTTTCCCGGCAATCTTGATTCCAGCTTGTGCTTCTTCCAGCCCAGCGTTTCTCATGATGTACTCTGCATATAAGTTAAATAAGCAGGGTGACAATATACAGCCTTGATGTACTCCTTTTCCTATTTGGAACCAGTCTGTTGTTCCATGTCCAGTTCTAGCTGTTGCTTCCTGACCTGCATACAGATTTCTCAAGAGGCAGGTCAGGTGATCTGGTATTCCCATCTCTCTCAGAATTTTCCACAGTTTATTGTGATCCACACAGTCAAAGGCTTTGGCATAGTCAATAAAGCAGAAATAGATGTTTTTCTGGAACTCTCTTGCTTTTTCCGTGATCCAGTGGATGTTGGCAATTGGATCTCTGGTTAAAAAAAAAAACAAAACTTATTTTTAAAAAATGTATAAAACATTCTGATGATTTTCATTGTTAGAACTGTAGAAACATCTCATTCCTCAGAGAAACAAAACCTTTTCTAGCAGTAAAAGGAACTCATTAGCAAAATGGATAGTATTAGCAGCTTTAAAACATAATGCAGTTGTGACTTTCACATGGTTACTTCTTACAATAATCTGTTAAAGGTTAGGACAAAGTATTAAATGCAACTCACTGAAGGTGATCAGAATGGTATGTGGTTGGTTCCTAACATGTAGCTTTCTGGTAATTCAACATTAACCAAAGATTGAATTTTTAAAGGCTTGGACCTATTTTCTTTAAATGTTTCTTCTCTCAGTAGGTATTTGGAAGGGAACTGGATAACCTGGAGTGCTGGTATTGTAAATTTCTGGCCGAAGGCCTAGTCATGTTTTGGAACTCTGACTAGGATGTAGCAAGATAGTTATCCTGTTATGAAAATTGAGTAGCCCTAACAAAGACCGTGAAGAAAGCTGAGCACTGAAGAATTGATGCTTTTGAACTGTGGTGTTGAAGAAGACCCTTGAGAGTCCCTTGGACTGCAAGGAGATCCAACCAGATGATTCTAAAGGAGATCAGTCCTGGATATTCATTGGAAGGACTGATGCTAAAGGTGAAACTCCAATACTTTAACCACCTCATGCAAAGAGTTGACTCGTTGGAAAAGATTCTGATGCTGGGAGGGATTGGGGGCAGGAGACAAAGGGGACGACAGAGGATGAGATGGCTGGATGGCATCAGCGACTCGATGGACATGAGTTTGGGTGAACTCCGGGAGTTGGTGATGTACAGGGAGGCCTGGCGTGCTGCAATTCATGGGATCACAAAGAGTTGGACACGACTGAGCAACTGAACTGAACTGAACTGAACAAGTGTTCTCTCCCACAGTTATAGCTGGATAAAGTGGGGCTTGGGCCCAGGTCTTAACCTCTTTCAGTTATAGCTCACTGATTTTTCATACTGTTCCTAGTATTGTAATATACTTTTAGTAGCAGTTTTTTATTATTTAGTTGCTAAGTGGAGTCTTACTCTTTTGTGACCCCATGGACTGAAGCCTGCCACGCAACTCTGTCCATGGGATTTTCCAGGCAAGAACACTGGAGTGGGTTGCCATCTCCTTCTCCAGGGGATCTTCCCCACCCAGTGATCAAACCCAGGTCTCCTACATTGCAGGCAGATTCTTTACCACTGAGCATTGCATAAATATTTGTTGAGTAAATGAATAATTTGTCAACTGAAAAAATGTACAATGTGAGAATTGTGAGTTAAGAGTTATTTGGAGCAAAATGGTGACTGTAGCCTGGGAGGTGGACTCTCAGAACTGCTCCACAGAGGTGGAGGAGGGGAAACAATATATACGTGATTCTGGTGAAGAGGGATAGAAGTAACCAATCATACATTTGGAAGAAGGTGGCTGCTAGTCATGAGGAACAGGTGTCTCTGTTAATGATTTTAGTGCTTTTCTGGATATGAGAAGATGCAAGAAATTTGGCTCATAAAATCTTTTATCTGAAGGCCTGTTCTGCCAGTTTTTCCAAGATCACAGAATGCCTCATACCTGATTTCCACCCTAAACTCCTTTCGGGGCATGTTGGAGGTCAGCAACTGCAGTGGCTAGTGACTTCATCCTTCTAGAGGCAGATGATGAGTGACAATTTTTAGTTGACAAAATAAGGCTAAAGTTTTAGTCAGCATAAAGCTCAGTTTGAATCAATATATGTGACATAGCCATGGAAACAGTGAGTATAATCTTGGGCTGCAAGAATAGATGTGTAGTGTCTAGAATGGAAAAGGAAGGTATTACTTTGCTCTTTCCAATTTGGGGCAAGTCTAGCAATGTAGTATTCTTTTATAGGTCCCACAGGCAGCTCAGTGGTAAAGAAACTGCCTGCCAGTGCAGATGATGCAGCAGATTCAGTCCCTGGGTTGGAAAGATTCCCTTGGAGTGGAAAATGGCAATCCACGCCATTATTCTTACCTGGAAAATCCCATGGACAGAGGAGCCTGGTGGGCTACAGTCCAGGTGTCACGAAAGTTGGACACGACTGAGAAACTGAGCATGTATGCACTTTAAGAGAAACATTAACAAACTGGGTATTAACTAGTAGTGTGATATGATAAGACTGCAATTTCTAATTGAAAAATGTAGTTGAAAAACAATGGAATGTAAATAAAAGGATTCATTGAGACTAACTAGTATTTTTGATAGCTATCCCGTAGGAGAGGTCCTAGAGGGAAGGAGCTGGAGTTGTTGTAGATGCCTGTGGTTGACAGAGATAGAGAGGCATGTATTAGCTCATTAGCTTTTCATGTATGGAAAGCTTTCTAATGTTTTAAGAGAGAAGTGGCTGCGTTGGTGAGCAGTGAACGCTTGATCAGTCAGTAGGTTGGCTTAGTGAACACTTTGCATGGTGTTATAGAAAGGATCCATGCTTCAAAAGGAATGTCAGCTTCGATGTCCTTGAAGGTTCCATGTGAACCTGACATTCTCTTGTTCTCTTATCTCCTTCTACCACCCCCAAGTCTTATGCTAGTTGCCTAGTCCTCATTACAAGAGTTTGTTTGAAAAATCTCTGAGACCCTGCTATTTATCTTTTCAAAGGCTTTATTTTTAGTATTTCTTTATTTAAAGTTGGAAGCAAAATGGACTTCTATTTCTGAAGAGAAAACTTTGTTAATGATTTCTTAATATTTGTAAATATATAAGTATATGATATATTATTTATTATTTATATTTTATCACCAGTATGTGTAACTGATGCTGTTTCATATGTAATGCTAAAGTGAACAGATGAATGGTAGATTCTGTATATTTTATTTAGACCAGCGAAAGTTTATAATCTGAGGATTAGGATAAAAGCTTAATTAAGCTTTTTTGAATGTGATATGTCTTAAAAATGGATTTACTGTGGAATACCTACAAAATACTTCCTGCCATTAGTCAGATGTTCTCAACAGATTTGTGACTAACAAGTCATTTTACTGTACATTTGTACTTTTCTGGATGATTAAATCTTGGACCAAAGTAAGTTTTCATATTTCTTTTTATTCTAAATTTCAAATTGTGCTTTCCTGGGAAATTAACTATTTTGATTTAATTTCTGAGTGAGTAAATCCCTTAAACACTGGATATCAAAGTACAGTTGACCCTTGAGCAATATGGGTTTGAACTGTGGGGGTCCACTTGAATTCTTCCTGATAAATATATTGGAAAATTTTGTGGAGATTTGCAACAATCTGTTGAAACTCAGAGGAACTGTGTAGCCCAGAAATATAGAAAAAATTAAGAGAAAAATATAATGAATGCATAGAATACATGTAGATACAAGTCTCTTCTATTATTTAATACTATAAAATATATACAATTCTATTATAAAGAGTTAAAATGTATCAAAAATTACACATATACTTACAGACCATATATGGCACCATTTGCAGTGGAGAGAAATGTAAACAAATGTAAAGATGCAGTTTTCTAGGCTTTAGCAGTACATGAACTGAGAACTTCCAGATGTACAAAACAGGGTTTAGAAAAGGCAAAGGAACCAGAGGTGAAATTACCAGCGTTTGTTGGATCATGGAGAAAGCAAGGGAATTCCAGAAAAACATCTACTTCTGTTTCACTGACTACTCAAAAGCCTTTGACTCTGTGGATCATAACTAACTGTAGAAAATTCTTATAAAGATACAGGAGTACCAGACCGCCTTACCTGTCTCTCCAAACCTATATATGAGTTAGGAAGCAACAATTAGTACCATATATGGAACAACTGACTAGTTCAAAACTGGGAAAGGAGTACAACAAGGCTGTATATTGGCACCCTGCTTATTTAACTTCTGTGCAGAGTACATCCTGTGAAATATGGGGCTGGATGAATCACAAGCTGGAATCAAGATTGCTGGAAGAAATATCAACAACTGGATGTGGATATGAGGATGATACCACTCTAATGGTGAAAGCGAAGAGGAACTAAAGAGCCTCTTGATGAGGGTGAAAGAGAGTGAAAAAGTTGTCTTGTAACTCAACATTCAAAAAACTAGGATTATGGCATCCAGTCCTACCACTTCATGGCAAATAGAAGGGGAAAAAGTGGGAGCAGTGACAGATTTTCTTTTCTTGGGCTGCAAAATCACTGTGGATGGTGATTGCAGCCACGAAATTAAAAGATGCTTGCTCCTTGGAAAGAAATTTATAACAAATTTGACAGCATAGTAAAAAGCAGACACATCACTATACTGACAAAGGTCCCTACAGCCAAAGCTATGATTTTTCCAGTTTCGTGTACAGATGTGAGAGTTGGATCATAAAGGAGGCTGATAGCCGAAGAACTGATGCTTTCCAATTGTGGTGCTGGAGAAGACTCTTGAGAGTCCCTTGGACTGAAGGGAGATCAAACCAGTCAATTCTAAAGGAAATCATTCCTGAATATTCATTGGAAGGACTGGTGCTGAAGCTTCAACACTTTGGCCACCTGATGTGAAGAGCCAACTCTTTGGAAAAGATCCTGATGCTGGGAAAGATTGAGGACAGGAAGAGAAGGGGACGACAGAGAATGAGATGGTTAGAGGGCATCACCGACTCAATGAACGTGAATTTGAGCAAATTCCAGGAGATAGTGAAGGACAGGGAAGTCTGGCATGCTGCAGTCCGTGAGGCTACAAAGAGTCAGATTCGTCTTAACAACGGAGCAACAACAAAGTGAAGTAAAAGTCGCTCAGTTGTGTTTGACTCTTGCGATGCCATGGACTAAACAGTCCATGCAGTTTTCCAAGTCAGAATACTGGAGTGGGTAGCCTTAACCTTCTTGGGATCTTCCCAACTCAGGGGACAAACCCAGGTCTCCCACATTGCAAGTGGATTCTTTACCAGCTGAGCCACAAGGGAAGCCCAAGTAACAAAAGGGACTTCCTTGATAATCCAGTGATTAAGAATCTGTGCTTCTACTGCAGGGGGCATGAGTTTGATCCCTGGGTGGGCAACTAAGATCCCACATGCAACATGGTATGTAGTACACTATTCCTAATGTAATAATTTCATAGCTACCTCGTGTTGCTATTGTGGTGAACTTGTTTTGCAATAAGAACTGTATGAGATATTTTTGTGTTTCTTTTAAGTTATAATGTTTCTGGTAATATATTATGAATATGACTGTAATACTGTATGCCATGGAAATTTTATAACAATTCATTCATTACCATATAGACTAGCTACTCTGGCTACTATAATCGTATTGCTGCTTCTTCGTTATGAATGCATGAATCACTGTACCTGTAAATATGAATTTCTTTTTCATATTACCTTTTTGTTGTTGATTTATAGTGTTAGTATTCTGTATAACAGCTACAGTATCTTGTATCATATAATGCAGTATTAATGTAGGTTGTTGTTCAGTCGCTATGTTGTGTCCAACTCTGTGACCTATCACTGCAGCACACCAGGCTTCCCTGTCCTTCACCATCTCCTGGAGTTTGCTCAAACTCATGTCGATTGAGTCAGTGATGCCATTGAACCATCTCATCCTCTGTCTCCCTCTTCTCCTCCTTCCCTCAATCTGGTACTGACAGACAATTCATTTTATAGACAGATGATGTAAACTTATGGCATCTATAAATACAGTATTGTAAATCTATTTTCCTTTTGGTTTTCTTACTATTTTCTTTTCTCTACTTTTATTATAAGAATACAGTATATAAAACATATAACATACAAAATATGTGTTAATTGACTGTTCATGTTATTGGTAGGGCTTCTATTCAACAATAGGCTGTTGGAATAGGCTGTTGTAGTTAAGATATTGGCAAGTCAGAAAGTTTTGACTGTATGGGAGTTGGTGCCCTTACCCCCGTGTCATTTAAGGGTCAACTGTATATTTGACTTTAGAGCATGTGAGTACCAAAATATGTGCAATGTGTTGATCTGGAAACATGCTGACCCTGCTTGTTATACTATCTAGGTGCTTGAAGCAAAGCCTGAAAGAAAACCTAGGTTAAAATTTTGGTGTCTTCTTGAAGCAATGCCTTAGTATCAGTTTTTTTAGGTCATATATTTTCTCCCTGGATTGCCAGAGAGTTTGGGAAGAAAATGTTCAAATTCTTTTTATAATTAATTTCCTCTGGAAAGTAAGAAATACAAATGTTCTAACAGTTATCACATGGTTTAACACTAGTGCCTTACACTGTCCACTTGTCGAATAGTCATGGATTCTAAAGAGTCTCCCAGCTATTCTAGAAAGAGTGGGAGTCAAACATCATGCCCATGTTTATTAGTTCACTTTCAACATATAATAGTTTTTTTGTGGTGCCTGTCTTTCTTGTTTAGTAGACAAGCATATTGTGCTATCTAGTTTTGGTTCAAATAACTTGCAAAGATTCTTGCAAAAATACCCCATGGGTTAAATATAATACTAACCACTCAAATGATTACAAAATGAATTTCATGATTTAATAAGCACAGCCAATAATGTGCCTCATGTATTTGGATCTTTTTATCTTTGTGTAGCATTTTCTTTCTAGATTATGGCAACCAGAATTGAATTAAGAACCAGACTTTTGAATCACAGCATCAATAAATGTTAAGCTAAGTTTGAAGGAGATGGCATATATTTGATTGCGTTGATCTTTATTTTGAAGTTATTAATAATATTTTAATGTGAGGAAAGATTTTTGGACCACTAATTAATAAACTGGTATTATATAAAATTTTAATTTCATTTTATTTATTTTTTATAATATTTCTGTTATTGTACATTTTGAAATGTACCTACTAGCACAGTAAAAGATATAATTTATATGTTATATATGTGAAGATTTAAAATACTTTTATTCATAAAAGTACATAGTTCCATTGACCCTTGAACAACATGGGTTTGAATTGTGCAAGTCCACTTATAAGCAGATTTCTTTCAACAAATATAAAGTTGGCTTTCCACACATGCCGGTTCTGAATCTGGTGGTTCAGCACCCATGGATACAGAGGGTCCACTATGAGAGTTAAGCATACTCAGATATTTGTGTCTATGGTGGATCCTTGAACCAATTCCCTGTGAATGCTGAGGGATAATTGTAGAAAAATCTGGAGATACTAGTCTAGGTGTAATTCACTAGGAGTGAAAGAGGAAGGCATATCATTTTATTATCCCCCTAAAACATAAAAGAATGAATCTTTGTCCACATGTACATCTTCCTATCCCCAACAGAAATAGATTCTTGTCATTCAATTATTGAAAACCATTGTCAAATTAGTGATTTTATTTGTCCTTGTCAGAAATTACTACTTAAAGGAAACAGAAGATGCATTTTTGTAGGAAAGCTTTCTTTTCTGTATGACAACTTTTATCTATATATAATAGTTACATCTTTTAAAAAGAATGGCACATCAGCATTTGCTGTTGTACTCTGATCTATTTACTTTTCTGTGTGTCCATATGGTTTAGAAGAGAAACTTAGTTTGTATTAACTAAGACAAATGAGACTACAGTTAGGCAGACCAAGTGATTTTATTTTTACAAAATAGTGGTACTAAAACAACAACAAAACTAAAAGAAAAATGAGCAAACTGAAAAGCAAAGAACTCAAAACTTAGGATCTTTTCATATTCTTTGGATTGAAAAGTGAATATAATAAAAGAATCAGTTGATTCCATGGCAACCTTTCATTCCTTTCCAAAGGAGATTTTAAGAGATTGAAAACATAAAAAGTAGATGCTGTTCTAATAATTCTTTTATATTTTGATCAGAAAAGTCCTGAATCTTTATAAATCCAACAAAAGTACATTTGTCCCATCTTTGGGAACATAGAGATCTATTGTGGACAAATCATTTTTATTCTCCTTTTCTTCTTATGCTTTCAATTAGAATTTCATCTAGAGTATTTCTTCTCTTATAATTGAGTAACAAAATTATCCAATAATTTTTGCCAAACATTCAGAATTGTTCAGAAGAAAGCATAGAAATAAGGTAACCTATAATACCAATAATTTGGCTCCTGAATATTTTTTCAATTAAATGGGAATTGGAGTCCGTTAATGATGAATTAAAGTTTAGATCTTTTCTCTGCCTCAATTAATAGGTTGACATCTATAACAGAAGATCAAGACTGACACCAAGATCTATGAAGTCAGCAAAATTACTGTATACTAGTGCATTTGCCTTTCATAATTATTGACTTGAGTCTTAGATTAGGCTGCATGGAAATAGATTCTGAGATGAAGAGGTTATTTGACAAGTGGTCTCCAGAGTGCATATGTAAGGAAGTGAGAAAAGGAGGATCAGCAAGAGGGAGACACTGACCCTCAATGCAATTGAGCATCAGTAGAGACTCTAGGGAGCTCTGGAGCTGGGATGTCCTTTCAGAGATACTCTGTACTGAAGCAAGGGGTTCTTTGTTCCACAGTCAAGCTCATTGACTATGGGCTCTCCCCTGAGAGGGAGCTTAACTTTAAGTGAGGTAGTTCTTTGTGTCCAAGGGCATTTCTCTGTGAGGGACCCACATGTGAACTGTCAAGAGATGGTATTCCCAGCAGCTGAGAGGATGCTTTATCCTTGAGGAAGGAATCTGGGTGGAGCATCCAGTACCAGGTATACTCCATAAGGTAGCACAGAATTCTGCACTCAGCTGTACAGGATACAGAATAGCAGCTTGGCTGAGAAGGTAAGTTCTTGTGGATCATGGCCTTTGTTACTGGCAAGATTGATTAGAGCTGTGCTTGCTATGGATCACTGAGGCAAGCAGAGAATATTCACATTTTGCCCCCTTCATCATCCATCACCCTCAAAAACCAAAGCTTAGATACTGTGCGTGAGAGCTGAACCTTAGGTTTCTTAATCAGATTCTCTAAATTGGACAGAGTTTATATTGATGCCAGCTGACAGAACAGAATTAAGCCTTAACATTAGGAACTCCTAAGTTTTGAGTCACTTTTGAATGGGCTCTAATTTTTTTTGTTAGATCACTGGTTTTACTTTAATCATTGAGAAAGTGGTAATGTTTCTTTTGATTGAATTTGATTTCACTTATCACATTTGTTTAGATTCAGATAACATTAAGCATGTTAGAGCCATGTAATTCTCAACCTTCTGTTAACCAGGCAGTTTTTAATCACTGTGAAAAGGAAGCAGATGATCAATTTTCAGACAGTTACCTGTCACTGAGATAACCCTGAAACAATAAAGATTGATTTTTATGTTAATAAAACTAGAGAGATCTCTTGACAAACTCAAACCTGGGTTTTCTGGAAAATATAAACTCATATATTTTTTTATTTATAGGACTTTGCTTTAATGATACCAGAGTCCCTGTCAGCCCTTAATAGTATAAAATTAAAATTGCCTAGTTTATGTATTTCCAAGCACTTAAGTTGGGATGTAAAGCTAAGCTAAGCTAAGCAGCTTTGTTCATTGTTATTTAATTTAGATCTTTATATATACATGCTACAGTCAAACCAGTTGTGCAACAAAATGATTTGAATTTTTAAGTGTTTTTCAACATAGACTTACTGATATATTGCTGTTCAGTTGCACAGTCCTGTCATACCCTTTGTGACCCCATGGACTGCAGCATGCCAGGCTTCCTTGACCTTCACCATCTCCCAGAGCTTGCTCAAATTCATGTCCATTGAGTTGGTGATGCCATCCAACCATCTCGTTCTCTGCTGTCCCCTTCTCCTCCTGCTTTCAATCTTTCCCAACAACAGGGTTTTTCCAGTGAGTCAGCTCTTCACATCAGGTGGCCAGAGGTTTGGAGCTTCAGCATCAGTCCTTCCAATGAATATTCAGAACTGATTTCCCTCAGGATTGACTTGTTTGATCTCCTTGTAGTCCAAGAGACTCTCAAGAGTCTTCTCCGACACTACAATTCAAAAGCATCAATTCTTCCATGCTCAACCTTCTTAATGGCCCATCTCACATCTATATGTGACTACTGGAAAAACCATAGTTTGATTATACTGACCTTTGTTGGCAAAGTAATATCTCTGTTTTTTAATATACCATCTAGGTTTATCATAGCTTTTCTTTTAAGTAGCAAGCGTCTTTTAATTTCAGGGCTGCAGTCACTGTACAGTGATTTTGGAGTCCAAAAAAATAAAGTTTGCCTATGCTTTTGATGTAGACACCTAGATAAGTATGAAATAGAATTTTTTTCTCTGGAGGTAGTTGATGTGAAAAATTGACAGATTTACTTTGGGCAATGCTCCATTGGTCTTCAAATGTAGCCTGTGATAGGGATTATGGTACATGTAGACCTACTGGCACCCATTTTTTCCACTGTTGGACAAAAGGAAAGATAAGATGAAATGATGGAGAAATGGATAGAGTGAGAGGAAGGAAGGAAGGAGGAAAGGAGACCTAACTAGAATTTTTTTTAAAGCCTTATCTTATTAGTCATCAGTTGGAGGTACTTAAATAACATCAAATGAGTGCAGATAATATATTAGTATTTTCATTGCTACCAGTAGGAATTAGTCTCATGACACAGATATGGGGAGTTACTTTGTTTATCACGCTTTGAGAAACTGCAAAAGCAAGAAGTCATCATGACTTCTATTTCCTTTGAATCCTGTTTGTGAAAACACCTCACTTTGTTGAGAGAGCCTTGTAGGGAACAGTTCTCTTGTATTAGAATGTTGGTACACATTTCGAATACTTTTAGTAGTGGAAATAGTATTGCTTGCTTTGGAGCTATTCTGTGGTAAGTGGAGTCTCTTAATTTGTTTTTCTTAATTTATTTTTTATTGAATTATAATTGACAAATTATATTAGTTTCAAGTCTACAACATCGTGATTCAATATGTTTTTTGTGTTACAAAATGATCACCATGATAAATCTAGTTACCATCTGTCACCATACAAAGTTGTTACAGTATTATTGACTATATTCCCCATACTGTACATTACATCCTTGTGACTTACTTGATAACTGGAAGTTTGTACCTTTCTTAATCTCCCTCACCTATTTCACTCATCCCATCACTTCTCTCCCCTGTGGCAATGACTAATTTGTTCTGTCTGTTTCTGTTTTCTTTGTTTTAGATTCTACAATAAGTGAAATCATGTAGTATTTGTCTTTCTCTGTCTGTGTTATTTCACTTAGCATAATACCCTCTAGGTGCATCTGTATTGTTGCAGGTGGTTTCATTCTTTTTTATAGCTGAATCAGTTGCATACCACATCTTTATCCATTCATTCATCTGTCAATGGACACTTAGGTCTCAGCATGGCTGTCTCCATTGTCTGGTGGGTTTTGAGGTTGGTACTGGCCCACTGGTGGGCAGATAAGCCCTTAGCACTAATAAGCTAGGAGGAGGACTCCAAAATGGTACATGCCACACTCATGTCCTTCTGGTAGATCAAGCTCCCCAAATTGGTTGCTACCAGTGTCTGTGTCCTCAGGAGGAGTCCCAGTTGCTTCCCACCCCTTTAGGAGGCTTTTCAAGACTAGCAAGTGGTCTAACCTAGGCTTCTTTCAAATTATAGTCTCTATGCTGGAACTTGAAGCATGTGAGTTTTTAGAGTGCCTGAAAGCTCTCATTTCCAACAGCCCTCTATGGCTCTCCTGTGTGAGCTCTGCTAACCTTCAAAGCCTGATGTTTTTGAGGTTCTTCATTCTGGAGCAGGATCCCCACGCTGAGGAGTCTGATCTGGAGCTCAGATCTCTTGCTTTTTAGGGAGAACTTTCACAATTGTAGCTATCTTCCCATTTGTGGGTTGCCTACCTGGGACTGTGGGTCTTGATTATATCATGTCTCTGCCCCTCCTACCCACCTGGTTGTGGTTTGTTTTTCTTTAGTTGTGGAAAATCTTCTCTGCTAGTCATCAGCTGATTCTCATAGATAGTTATTCTGTAAATAGTTATAATTTTGGTGTGCCTGTGGGAGGAGGTGCACTCAGGCCTTCCTTCTCTGTCCTCTTGGCTATTCCCCAGGACTCTGATTTTTTTTTTTTTTTTTGTATGCTCAAGGAAATATGTAGGACAATTAAAAATATGTTTTTAAAATCAGTAGAAATAATACTATCACTAAAATATCTGGTGGAATTTATTACCAGAAATTGTTTCTTTCCTATGTTATAGAGACAGCAGTATTTTCAGCCTTGAGACATTTATGAGAGCTGTTATTTTATTTTGGATTTCTTTTTTGTTAATTTTTATTTTTTCCAGTGTTGAAGCTGGTCAATTTGTGCTAAAGGCCTTTTCTTTAACATTTATATTACTTGAATATATATGCACCATATGCTAAAATATGTAAAGATTTATGATACACACATTGTCATTTTTATATATGACTGCCATAGATTTTTATTTTCCATTTTATGAGACTCTTTGGCCTCATTTCATCCTGACCATTGCCCAGCATACAAGACATAAGCAACAACTCACACGCATTGTAAACCCTCATAAACTACTCAGTAAGTTTCAGGGTGAGTCAAAAGCAAAAATAAACAAATGGGATCTAATTAAAAGCTTCTGCACAACAAAGGAAAATATAAGCAAGGTGAAAAGACAGCTTTCTGAATGGGAGAAAATAATAGCAAATGAAGCAACTGACAAACAACTAATCTCAAAAATATACAAGCAACTCCTGCAGCTCAATTCCAGAAAAATAAATGACCCAATCAAAAAATGGCCCAAAGAACTAAATAGACATTTCTCCAAAGAAGACGTATGGATGGCTAACAAATACATGAAAAGATGCTCAACATCACTCATTATTAGAGAAATGCAAATCAAAACCACAATGAGGTACCACTCCACACCAGTCAGAATGGCTGCGATCCAAAAGTCTACAAGCAATAAATGCTGGAGAGGGTGTGGAGAAAAGGGAACCCTCTTACACTGTTGGTGGGAATGAAAACTAGTACAGCCACTATGGAGAACAGTGTGGAAATTCCTTAAAAAATTGCAAATAGAACTACCTTATGACCCAGCAATCCCACTGCTGGGCATACACACCGAGGAAACCAGAGTAGAAAGAGACACATGTATCCCAATGTTCATTGCAGCACTGTTTATAATAGCCAGGACACGGAAACAACCTAGATGTCCATCAGCAGATGAATGGATAAGAAAGCTGTGGTACATATACACAATGGAGTATTACTCAGCCGTTAAAAAGAATACATTTGAATCAGTTCTAATGAGATGGATGAGACTAGAGCCGATTATACAGAGTGAAGTAAGCCAGAAAGAAAAACACCAATACAGTATACTAACACATATATATGGAATTTAGAAAGATGGTAATGATGAGCCTGTACGCGAGACAGCAAAAGAGACACAGATGTGTAGAGCGGACTTTTGGACTCTGAGGGAGAGGGAGAGGGTGGGATGATTTGGGAGAATGGCATTGAAACATGTATACTATCATGTAAGAAACGAATCGCCAGTCTATGTCCGATGCAGGATACAGGATGCCTGGGGCTGGTGCATGGGGATGACCCAGAGAGATGTTATGGGGAGGGAGGTGGGAGGGGGGTTCATGTTTGGGAACTCATGTACACCCGTGGTGGATTCATGTCAATGTATGGCAAAACCAATACAGTATTGTAAAATAAAGTAAAAATAAAAATTAAAAAAAAAAAAAAGAAACTTCAGGCACTTTATTCTCCCTCTGGGCAACTGTAGAAGTACAGTGGGATGAATAAACATGCTATTTTGTGTGAAAAAGCAGGAATCACTAGGTCTTAGCCCCCTGTCTTCTGATGTCATTACTCTAGCTTATATTTTTTCATGTATTGAATATGTGAAAATTCTATCACTATCTGTCTTCATTTTGGAGTGTGATCAGAGATTTTGATAATCCTGGATGTGGGGATTGGACTTGGGATGGCTGGTCATGAGAAATAGTTTTGGTTCCCAATTCCAAGTAAGTCACCGTCATATAATGAGAATCTGTTGTTTTATCCTGGGAGACATGGATAGTTTATCCTGGGAGACATATCATTTACTAAATAATGATAAAATTACCTCAGATAACACTGATTTTCATAGTCTCTCTGATCTGTTTATATTCTAACCATTTTCACTAGATTTCATTATAATAAATGGAGAAATGTCACTATATTTTGTACAATTTTAGGATTAATGTGTGTATCTAATTAAAATGACTTTATTAGACATTTTTCCACTAGATTATTTTATTTTTCTTAAAGAAAAATACCTTTAAGCCTCCCTATAAAGAATATTGAGATTATTCAGAATCAAAGAACTAGATTTATAGCTTATGCTGCTGTGTTGAAGAGAATATGTTTAATGAGCTAGAAAGTCTGTGATCAATTTCAGTAACTGAATTTCCTTTTTTCTTATTTAATTGTTAGGGGCAGCAGTAGAAACTTGATTTTAGAAGGGAATAAAGAGCCATTTCCAGAAAGATGCTTGAGATTTAGAAATTGTTTGTATAGGTATTGTATATTAAACAGGTTAAACAAAGATGTTTTTATTCAAGTCTGAGAGTTTATATTCATAAATAATATTGCTTTTTTTGACATTGGGCCTTGCATTTAGAAAAATAATGCTTATATAAACACATTTGTCAAAAAAGGCACTTCTCTTCACAAAGATCAATATTTGTGAATGAGGCACTGAGGCTTTTAAAATCCTTTAGAAGAGCAGTAGAAACTGCCTGATGCACATACCCCGAACTGTGAATCTCAAGATAACATCCTACAGTTATGGGAAATGCAAAGTTTTCGGGTAGAACTAATAGACATACACTTCTCCAAGCATACTGAGCTCTGACTCTGTGCCTCAAGGTGGGGCTAGATGGAGTGTGATAACATGGCCCCAGAAAAAGTGAAAAGAGTGAAAGCGAAGTCACTCGGTCATGTCTGACTCTGCGACCCCATGGACTGTAGCCTATGAGGTTCCTCCCTCCATGGAATTTTCCAGGCAAGAGTACTGGAGTGGGTTGCCTTTTCCTTCTTCAGGGGATCTTCCTGACCTAGGGGTTGAATCCGGGTCTCCAGCATTGCAAGCAGACGATTTTACCATCTGAGCCACCAGAGAAGCTCCCTGATGCGGCCCCAGATGGCACTATAAAACGGCTCTACAAAACCACAACACTTCTTGTAATTTTATTGCAGATCACTATCTTTTCCTCCACCTTCATCTTTTTGTGACCTCACTTTCCCTCTTGTACATTGAGGAACTAGCAGCTAACAAATTCCTGTTCTACTGATACCTTCACGGGTCCACTATTCATCTTGCCTCCCATCACCTCCTGTGCATAATTCATGGAAACTATTTGTTCTGCTGTGTTCTGGCCACATTACACTGGAGAAACACTCACTGTAAGTAATACATGATCCACTGAATGTGTCTGCTTGTTTCTTCAGATTCGTTTGAGGCATCTTGTCTGTCAACCCTTCTTTGATCTCTCTGGGTTGGGGCTGATTATTCCTGCCTTCAATCCCTGGGGCATATTATACCTGTTTCTTTCATACCCCAAACCCTGTATTATGCTTATCTTGTTCTTAACCCCTGCTCCAGACTGCAGGTTCTTCTAGGATGGAAAGTATGTCTTAATCATTTTTAATACTGTCATGCCTAGTGCTATGTGAGACCAGTTCAGAAAGGACGAATGCATACATTTATGCTTTCTCTTATCCTGAATAAATTATTTAAAACAGGAAAGTGATGGTCAGGAAGCTAGGCACATTCAGTTCATCACCAAGTTCTGCCTATTATTTCATTCAGATATGTCTTATTTCCTAGTTTTCCATCTTGTTCTCTCTACCCAATTTCAGGTTTTTATCCTCTCTCTGTTGCATATTAAAAAGATTTCCTTACTGTATTGTATACTTAAAATTGTTAGAGTAAATTTATGTTATTTGTTTTTTATGATAATAATAATGACTGTCTCCTAATGGACTCTCTTTCCTCTAGTTTTAACTGACATTCATCCTTCAAATAGCTGGCATAATTGTTTATTAATATATGAATCTGAAGATATTCCTCCATAATTTATAGGATAAATTCTAAGAGCCTAGGATGTTACATAAGACCTTTTGTGGCCTGGCCCATAATTCTCTAATTTCATCTCTTGTTATTTCCTGCTTCAGTTATACTGTACCCCTTACACATCCCATCCTGTGCAGTTTATTGGCCTGAACCTTGCTCTCAATTTTCCTTTGCAAAAAAATGCTCCTCTTCAGTCCACTTCTCTAGTAAACTCCTACTCATATGCAGTATACTGTAGAGGTTAAGAGAAAATAGGTTCATACCCTGGTTCTGCCACAAATTTATAAATGATGTAAGTTGCTCACTTCATTTTTTCTCAACTGTAAATCAGGGCTAATAATAGTATATGCCTATGGTAAAGAATCTGCCTGCAATGTTGGAGACCTGGGTTCGGTGCTTGGGTTGGGAAGATCCCCTGGAGAAGGGAATGGCAACCCACTCCAGTACTCTTGCCTGGGAAATCCCATGGATAGAGGAGCCTGGAGGGCTACAGTCCATGGGATCGCAAAGAATTGGACATGACTGAGGAACTCACACCTTGACAGTAAATATACAAATGTAAGCTATTATTGTTTTTTTATTTTAATTTTTTAAGACTTAATAAAGAATTCTATTCCTCCAGGAAATCTTCCAGGATTTCCCAGGATGGATTAGGTTTCTTTCCTATGTGCTCCATAACTTACTCGGCAATTCTCTATTTTTGGATTCATCACATTTTGTTGAAGTGGTTTCTTTATATAACTGCCTCCTCATCAGACTAGAACTACTTGAAGGAAGAAATCATGTTTTATTTAGTTTTCTATCTTCAGCACAATACTTGCTCAATAAATGTTTGATGAAAGAATGACTTGTATCATGGGAAGAATTCATGCTTTGGAGTCACATGTGTTCAAATCTAATACTTACTATCTCTACATCTGTAGAGAAGTACTTAGTTTCTTTCACACTCTTTCTATATACACAAGGATTATACCACCCCCTCCTTTTTTTTTTTTTTAGAATTAGTGACAGTATGTAGAGTCTACTGCATTGCCTGAAATAATGTTGTTATTATTAATATTACCTTGAAAATATATAATAATTTTATCTCAGAGTTAGCAAGCAGATGCATTTTCCCCCTGCAGAATCATCTAATTCTAAAGAACATATACTTTAGTGCTTGCGTTTTTCTAAAGATCATCTCTTATTTAATTTCCCCGAAGTATCCATGGCTGTCCTTAACACTCTGTGGACACTTAGCATTTTTTCCTTGCAGTTTTACCAACCTCTTTATGTTTGCTTTGTCTGTGCAAATAGATTGTAAGCCTTTTGAGGACAATCATATATATTATTTAGTTTTATTCCTATCTTTCCCATCCATTGTTCTTATTCCCTCTTCCTAATAGAGATCTCTATATAAATAACAAGTCAATAAATGTTGATCTGTAGTGATGAATGGAGGACTAAGAGTAGTCAGTGGCAACTGGAATGTTTTGACTCTGGGAAGGTCCATGTCATTTGAAGTAGAATCTCAGCCAACAGTTAATGGAAAGATTGCACTGGATGTGAAGTGAAACATAAAAATGTATAAGATATGATGCCTTCTCTGTAGGAGTTGGCAGTCTATTTGGCAAGATAAAGCATGCCCAAACTGAACTGTGAGGGAGTAGCACTGGACAGAATATGATTAGGTCTACACAGTGTTCAGAGGAAGGAAAATTAGAAATTCATGCAGGTGAGGCTGAAGTCAAGAGATTGTTGGGAGATTCAAGAGGGAAAAGAAGAAGCCCATAGATATTTGAATGCTTATGATGTACCAGGTATTGTTATGAACCTATCTTGTGTGTGTGCACACTTGTGCACATGATAGGAAGTTTTCTTTCATTCATTCAGCAAACACTTTTTAAAAATTGTGTTAAAAACACAGAACATAAAATTTACCTTTGTAACCATTTAAATGTATAGTTCAATAGTGGTAAATGTATTCACATTGCTGTGCAACATATTTCCAGAAGTCTTTTATCTTGCAAAATTGAAACTCTTTACTGAATAAACAACTCCCCATTTCTTTTTTCTCCTTGAACTTGTGTGACTTTATCTAATTCCTGCAACACAATTATGAGATAATGTTAGGGATCCCATTTCACAAGGAATTAAATGAGGCTGAGAGGTTTAAGAAAATTTCCCAAGGTCTTATAGTCAATAAAGATAGAAACATGAACCATGGTCAAGGAAGGAATGAACTATCAGGAAGCCACAGTTTTAGGTGAGATCCTGGAAGAACTATTTTTTGATTTTTGTAGTTGTTTTTTATGGGTCATTCATGGCCATGGTGGCTCTTGCCTCAAAAATGTGCCATAAAACATCTAATACTGCTCGACTTTTAGTAATTCTCCTTCCTAGGTCTTAGATCTCTGATATCTGGAATGTCGCTGAGGAAAATGGCTGCTAGATAGAGAACATCAGGAAACTGATAGTGAGTCCTTATGTTTGCTTTATGGGCATGTGATCCTCAAAGGCCATAAGATATTGAAGACAATTCTTTAGAGTGAAAGATGTTGGATCAAGTTCGAAATATTGCTAGAGCTGTACATGGGGTGGGAGGATGGAACTTGAATGTGTCTTAATGGAAAGCCACCCTATTGGACTGATGGTGGCAGGGGCCAGGAAGTGTGGGGGTGATGTTTTTGGCAGGTTATCAGAATGATAGGGAGGAGTGGAAGTGAAAATACAAGAGCCAAAATATGGTCCCCAACTTAGAAGGGCTACCTGTTGACTGAGGTCTTATAAATAGACTTCTCCTGCTGAGATACATTCTGGAAATAGATTAGGCCACACATGGGGGTCTACAAAGTAATTGTTTAAGGAAGACACAGGTGGCAGATGTACTTGGAAGGATGAATTAGGAGTGGAAACCATTAGTTGTTTCAAAAAAAAAAAAAACCCACAACATTTTATTTGTCAGGCAGTATGTAAAGTGCTTTGTATATATTTTTGTCTAATTTTCAAAACTTCTTGTGGTAGGCATTATGTCCTTATTTGAAAAGCCAGTGTCTCAAAAAGGAAAGGAATTTGCTCTATAGATTTCTGGGATGGTTATTAAACTATCATCTCAGCTTTAAAACCACTCTTCTGTATTTTGCTTTTTGATACCGAAGATGGGTGTCTGCAAATAACATTTCTATTTTGTCAGTTGGTTTGATTCTGTCAGTGGCAGCTACTAGAGGGAGACTGCAAGCAGGAGGAAGTAGATGGAACATGCTTCTTCCTCTCTACTCTTGTTTTGTCTTTTTCTTCCTATCTGTTTACTGTTGTTTATTTTCCCTGTGAGCATCACCCCAGAAATGTTTCTTTCCCTCTGCGGTTTGTTCCAGTAGCAGCAGTTGAGTCCACTTTCCAGTTTTCTCTCAAAATCCCTAGAGCCAACCCTTAGAGACCCCAGGAACAGTTGGCCAGTCCCCCATCTTCAGATACCTGGGACACTTCCCTCCCAGGTCTAGAATGCCTCCTACTTCTAAGCTTAGGGACCTAGCACTATCTGGGTCTCCGCTCTTCTAAGAAGTGTGAGTTTCAGTACCGTGGGGTTTGTCCTCCAGGCTTCCGTTAATAATTCCAACTTATTTTCTTATTCCTTCAAACTCAGGGGTGGCAGTTGTATCTTGCAGTTACTATTTCTATGATACCTCAGAATTCTTTTTGTTTTTTCACTAGCTAATTAACAACTTTTATTGAATTAACATTTTTTTTGTTGCTGTATAGTTGCTGTTCAATATTATGTAAGATACAGGTATACAATATAATGATCCACAAATTTTAAAGGTTATATTCTATTTATGCTGCTGCTGCTAAATCACTTCAGTTGTGTCCGACTCTGTGTGACCTCATAGATGGCAGCCCACCGTCCCTGGGATTCTCCAGGCAAGAACACTGGAGTGGGTTGCCATTTCCTTCTCCAATGCATGAAAGTGAAAAGTGAAAGTGAAATCGTTCAGTCGTGTCCGACTCTTAGCGACCCCATGGACTGCAGCCTACCAGGCTCCTCCGTCCATGGGATTTTCCAGGCAAGAGTACTGGAGTGAGGTGCCATTGCCTTCTCTGATTCTATTTATAGTTCTTATAAAATATTGTCCATATACCCTATGTTGTATGCTATATCTTGGTAGCTTATTTCATATATAATACTCCATATTTCTTCATTTCCGTACCCCTTTATTGCTCCTCTCCCTTCCCTCTTTCCATTGGTAACCACTAGTTTGTTTTCTGTATTTGTGAGTCTGCTTCTTTTTGTTATATTCACTACCTTGTTGAAAGACAAATACTATGTGATATCAGTTATATGTGGAATCTAAAAAAATACAACAAACTAGTGAATATAACAATACTTTATACTAATTTCTGTTTAAATAGCTGCTATAATTTCAGTCTCTTGGTTGAATCATGAAACAGTTATATACTACTCATTATCATCATCACAGCCTCTATTTATTATTTAATATATGTTTATAAGATGGCAGAACTACATTTCTTTTCTTGCTACTGATCTGGCTGCGTGTGGACTGGATCAGAATTTTTCATGGGCACAGGCAGTTCAATCTTGCTAGCACTAGTAGTGTCCAACAGCCCTGTCTTGATGATGTTTTTTAACCTAAATATTCACCCGTACTCAAACACCAAAACGATACCAGCAAAGCTCTTTATAAGAGCAGGGACAAGCTTATTTTCCCCTGTTGAATCTGTAGGGACAGGAATGGTGTTTAACAGTGTTTTGTATGTGTTTAGTGTGAATTTGTTGAACAAAGTATTAGATAAATGAATGAATGAATGAGCAAGACTTGGCTAGAACTTCATCCTTTCTAGTGGATGGATTATGGAAACTAACTTTCTGGATTTCTGACTTTATTTCTGATTTACACTTCTATTTCCATCTGGGACTAAACTGTTGATCTGGAACCCAGGATGTTTTACTGAGGCGTGATAGCCATTCTAGAATTTTGTCAATCTTACACTTCTTGTTCCTTTCACCGGTCTTTGAGCTAATGGCTGGGTATTTACTTCCAACCAGATGGACCTTCCTTGAATTGTAATATTACTGTGATCTCTCTCTGCTGCTAGGCTCAACTCTAGGTGTATCTGTGGAAGTAACCTCACCCTGAGCAGTTTGACAGTTCTCTTTGTCATTAGGATTTGCACAGTAGCCAGCTTCTCACTGCCAGCCTTTGGAGATTCTATATGTCATATGGTTAAGGCTGCACAGTATAGGATGTTTATATTTCAGATATTTCTTTCCACTGGTGCTTATCATGTGCAGTACAAGCTAAGAAAAGGACAACAGACTTTCTCCTTAATCTCACCTCAGAGGTGAAATAAAAATCACTTTAGTGATTAAATTTTTCCTGGTTACTTTTATGCTTGAATAAACTTTCTGGGGTATATGACCATTAAAGCAAGGGTACATTAATATACATTGCTATATTTGTATTTAAACATGACTTAATTTATATTAAAAGTTAAAAAAATAATAAAAAAGTTAAAAAAGAATAACATATATAGGAATAAGGTAAATAATGGAAATTAAATACTTGTACACTGAAAAATGTATAATATTAATAAAAGAAATTAAAGAAACAAAAAATTTGACTTAATTATCTCAAATTGGGGCCAAAATAATTTTATATAAGATATAAAAATGAATATTTCATGTTTTGTTTCCACTTGTTATTATCTGTACCGTTTTACTTTTCCAGGCAGAGGAGAACCATTCATGGATCATATCACCTTACTGACTTATTTCTGGTTCTGCCTTCTCTACCTGTAATACCAGAGAGCAATAGAAATTTCTGCATGACTAAATGTTGGAAAACCTCATTTCATAGTAATATGATATAACAGCATATCCCGAGCAGATTCTTCCTTTAATAATCAGAGTTCTGGTTGTTAGGTTCTACTAGAAAGCTCTTCAGAGTAGGATGCCTTTGAAGTAAACACACTACTGCTTCTCCTCTCTTCCCTCTATGATTATTGGTTGTTTTGGAATGAATACATAGATGATTGATTTTATGATTTGATGTAGCAATGAGATCCCACATAACAGAGTTAGTTGGAACACAGAAGTGGAATAGAACCACATGGTTCTATCTTTAAGGGAAGACTGGGAAGATATTAGTAGGAAGTGACTCAGTGAGGTCTCAACAAATAGATATGGTTAGCTGGGAAGTGTGTAGCGGGTAGTAGGGACCTAGCAAAGAGGTCTGGAGAATAGGCACTGCTGCCCAAGAAAACTGTGGAAGCTAGGCTGGGATTTAGGAACAGTAGGAATAATAGAAGGCCTAGATCCTAGAACAGAGTTTGACATCAGGGATTTTAGAGCTCAAATTCATACAGACTGACTCAGTTCTGGGTCATTGAGCTATGACCTAAGGCTCTGTAACTGTTTTTTTTTTTTTACCAGTAATTGGAGCAGGCATTTATGAATGATAATTTAGGAGTTAAGTGGGATACATAGAGAGTTGGGTCTTATTTCCCTGTGTGTAAAATTTAGAAATGGTAACATTGCCACTGGACAAGGGTTAGATACTATTTAGGATTAGGACAAAGGACTAAGACAGTGGTGTGTGTGTGTGTGTGTGTGTGTGTGTGTTCCGTTGCTCAGTCCTATCCACCTTTTTGTGACCCTATGGACTGTAGCCCTCTAGGCTCCTCTGTCCATGGAGTTTCCCAGGCAAGAATACTGGAGTCGGTTGCCATATCCTCCTTCAGGGGATCTTCCTGACCTGTAAGTTGAACCCACATCTCCTGTGGTACTCTTCTCTAAATATTGTTGCTTTCACTTTTGTTCTCATTGTTGTCTGGGTGATTGTCTGATGTATTGGGAGCGGGGAATAATTAGTCAGAAGAAAACTTAGGGGTCATTGTAATAAAATATTGTGAATTTCAAGTTGAGTCTAGAATAACACGACTCTGGAAGTGATGATGATTTATGGCTAATTTGATATCAAGTTTCTATCATCCATGGGTTCTCAACAAATTTTGATTTTGCCCTTTCTTCCCACTACCCAGAACATCTGTCAAAGTCTGGAGACCTTTTGTTTGTCATGACTGAAGGAGGAGAAAAGGGAGATGCTGTTATTCCATCTAGTGGATATAGGCCAGGGATGCTGTGAATTCTACAATGCACAGGAGCTCCCCAAATGTCAATAGTGCTGAGGTTGAGAAACTGAAGTTTCTCAACCAAATGGACTCTGTTATTATTTTTATTATCCTAGGATTTTTTTGTCACTGTGTACATGTTTCTTGGGAAGCAGTAATATCCTCAAATTAAAAAAAATTATTTTGAATGTTACAGAATGTTCAGCACACAAGTTATCTACTTGTTCTTCACAGATGAGCATTCTCAAGCTATGGTCCCTCTGTAATTGTATTTCTGTGTGCTTAATTCATAGTGATGGAACAGTATGAAATTGGAGACCTTTGTAGACAGCCATTCACAAGGAATTAACACATGGCCTTGACTTTTGAGGCTTTCACCATTTGAGCTACTCAATGAAATAGATAACTACACAGAGATTCACAATGGTTCTTTTTTCTTCTTTGAATTTGAAGCTACAATGTGACCTAATATTTGTTTTAATGCCAATGAGTTCTTTCAGTGCAGTCAAAAGCAAAAAAACCTGGAGTGAAATCCTTTTTCTTGTAAACTCATGTGGATATTCTCCCCTCATCCAGAAACAACTTATTTTGACCTAAATTTTTTAGTATCTGTACATATCCTGGGCTACCAGTAGAATGTATACTGACTGACGACAGTAGTGGGACCTTTATTAATCTTTTAATCAGCTGGGTTTACTTTGGTCTACTTGATTTTTATCAGAGGAATTTTTTGGCAACGGGGAATGTCGGTGCTCCTTTAATTCTGGGTCATTGAGAGACTAGATGAGTTCATTCCCCCTTGTGCTGCTCAGGAGCCTTATATGTATCTAACATATGGAATCATTGATTTGAAAGAGACCTGACAGTGGTCGGCAAGCTATTGGACAGAGCTAAATCTGTCCTTCTACATGCTTATTTTTGTAAATAACATTTTATTGGAACACAGAAATGCTTATGCATTTACTTATTACATATGGTTGCTTTTTTGTTAAAACTGCAGAGTTGATTATTTGCTATAGAGCCTATATGTCCATCAAAGCGTAAAATACTTTTTATCTGTCTCTTTATAGAGCAAATTTGTTCACCCCAACCCAATCTAACTTTCTCGTTTTACAGATGAAGAAACTGAATACTAGACATATTGACTAGCCTAAGGTCAGAATTAAGGTTAAAGCATGATTAATAAATTTTGAGAAATGAGGATGATGAATATTAGACCAGTGACAAACTATGTTCTAACAGCAAAATGAAGGAAAAAATAAATATGCTCTAAGTCGATTACCTGAAGACAAAAAAACCTGGCTTGATTGATTCATTTCCTTCACAGAATTGATCATTCATCTTTATGTCATGCAGATACCACTGAAGTAAGACTTGAGTCAAGTGATATCACAGTTTTATGCAGTTAGGTCCCTGTTTCCCAAAGAATAGCAGAATATTTGTTGGTCAACCTCCTGTATCTCGGTATAATATTCCTCAAAAATTGAATTATTGATGGTACGTCAGGGAAGACATTTTGGTAATTGCTGAAATCCTGAATGTATTAAGACTGACTAACTGTCCCTGTGTTCTGCTGTGGCACCAGCTGACAGTGATGAAATCTATAGAAGTAGGACACATTTCCATAACATGAATATTCAGGGTTGGTGATGCAAGAATTATTATTAAACTCCTGGGAAGGAACACGTTCCCCTTATTATTTGATTGAATACTAACTGCTGTCTTTTTAAAATAATTCAGTATGAATACTTCAATAATGAGGAAAGAGAGATACATGGGCAAAAAAACTCATACATTTTTCTCCTCGTACATAAGGAGGAAATTAAGTTTAAAATACATAGTATGTCTACAGGGACTGTTTTGGAATCATTAGCTATATTTTATCTAAATCTGTCTGTCTGACATATATTGAATTGTAATAGAAATTGAGATAGTTTAATTTAAATGATTTATATAAAATAGAATATGTAAAGAAACATGTTTAACCATAAACCAAGACCCCTAAAATAAGTAAAACACCTACTACAAATAACAAAAACTATCACCAAAACAGTATATGTTAGATGTTGGACCTCACCACATTTCTGAGAAAAGATATTTACTTTTATGCAAATGAAACAGTTTATACTGTTCAAAAGGTCCTAGCACCTCTAAGAATCCTGAGTATACAGCTGAAGTGTCACCATATATGAAGTATATCAGATTCTTCATAGTGACGATTTTATGTGTGAGTAATAGAAAAGAAAGGAAATTTATTTCATTTATTTGTCCTTCAGATGTGAATTGAGTCTCTACAATGTGCCAGGCAGTGCACCAGACTCTGGTTCCATGCAGAGTCCCTGTCTTCTAAAAACCTATGACCCAGAGAAAGGTACAGACAAATAGTTTCATCAAAGAGCGATATGTGATATATATTCTATAATAGAAATAAGCTCTGGAGTCTGTTGTGCCAATTTATCTTATCTTTTACTAGTTTCTCATTGTTTGTTCCAGTTCTTTCCTCTAAATAGTTTGGGTGGGGTTGTCCTTAAGCCAATATTGGGTTTCAGTCAGTTCAGTCTCAGTCATATCTGACTCTTTGTGACCCCATGGACAACACACCAGGCTTCCCTGTCCATCGCAGCTCCCCAAACTTGCTCAAACTCATGTCCATTGAGTTGGTGATGCCATCCAACCATCTCATCCTCTATCGTCTCCTCCTCCTGCCTTCAATCTTTCCCAGCATGAGAGTCTTTTCAAATGAGTCAGTTCTCATCAGGTGGCCAAAGTATTGGAGTTTCAGCTTTAGCTTCAGTCCTTCCTTCCAATGAATATTCAGGACTGCTTTCCCTTAGGATTGACTGATTCGATCTCCTTGCAGTCCAAGAGACCCTCAAGAGTCTTCTCCAACACTACAGTTCAAAAGCATCAGTTCTTCAGCGCTCAGCATTTTTTGTGGTCCAACTCTCACATCCATACATGACTACTGGAAAAACCATAGCTTTGACTGTGCAGACCTTTGTTGGTAAATTAATGTCTCTACTTTTTAATATGCTGTCTAGGTGTGTCATAGCTTTTCTTCCAAGGGACAAGCATCTTTTAATTTCATAATTGCAGTCACCATCTGCAGTGATTTTGGAGCCCAAGAAAATAAAGTCTGTCACCATTTCCATTGTTTCCCTATCTATTTGCCACGAAGTGATGGGACCAGATGCCATGATTTCAGTTTTTCGAATGTTGAGCTTTAAGCCAGCTTTTTCACTCTCTTTCACTTTCATCAAGAGGCTCTTTAGGTCTTCTTTGCTTTCTGCCATAAGAGTGTTGTCATCTGCATATCTGAGGTTATTGATATTTCTCCTGGCAATCTTGATTCCAGCTTGTGCTTCATCCAGTCTGACATTTCATCTGATGTACTCTGTGTATAAGTGAAATAAGCAAGGTGACAATATGACACTTTTCTGTTTTTCTCTTTCTACCACCTTCTTCTGCCTTGAGGGTTTCAACTCTTCCCTGATTTATAAAATGGCTTCTCTTTCAGCTTGACTGCCCTCCCCACGCTGATCTTACTTCAGTGCTTTGGACTTTAGATTTTGCACTTCCTCCATGTTCTCATCCTCATTTTCCTCACCAAATCTAAGCTATCCAATGCCCTATTACTGAGGTTCACTCTGTTAGCTATTAAATCAAGTAAGTATTCTGTTTATTTGCCTATTAGGTGTTCATATTGGGTATCAGCAAATATAGTTCAGAATCTACGTAGCATTTTTAAATAGGAGTTCTTGATGATTACACATCCTTTTTCCAAAATGAATGGAGGGGAGTGACGCTGAAGTTTCAGGTTTTGTCTTCAAAAGGTGGAAGGACATATTTTTTTGTTTCTCAGATTACACTGTGTAGGTGAAAGGTAAATGAATAAGAGACTTGATGAGTCAAGGTTAATGAGAGACTAGAACAGCCATAGATGTGTTATAAGCAATTCTTTTTAGCACAATGGTCACTTATCCCATACATTCCGCCCCTCCTATTTATTAAAAATATACCAGCTCTATATGGGGCATGGCAGTGGGATATAATGTGAAGAAATGTGGATTTGGTGTTCAAATTAGACTCAGTTTCTGCAAAAATTAAAATGCACGTGGAAACATTTAACATACAGGGAGGCTTTTGACGTCAGTATATGTGTTCTGCTCGATATATGTGTTACTTTTTAAAATTTTATCCCCTTTCCTCCCTTTTACTAAGAGCAATAATGAGCAGTAGCTATTTGCACAAGTCTGAGTAAAGAAGCTTTGTAGAGAGAGCAAAAAGTTTTTCTGAAAGTAACCTCCACTTTCAGGGCAAATTCAGAAACTGGCAGATCTACATTGTTTATTCAAAGAGAAAACTGCATTGTAATCATACTCGTGGATGCATGGGGTGAATGAGTGACAAATGAACACCTCAGTCACTGTGAGATGGCAACCTGAAATGGGTGCCTCTGAGGGAAGGGGCAGGGACCTCCTCCAAGGTTGCACAGAAGTAAGACAGCAGGAAAGGCAGCTGCTAAGAGGAGCTATGATGGATGCCTGTCTCTGAGATAGAATGACACTGTATATATGCTTCAAGATGCTGATCATCCTCAGTGGGCTACTCTGGGAACAATGGTTTTGATTTTTTTTTTAGGCTTTTAAAAAACAACACCCTGAAGGTATTTGTTTGTTTTGTTTTGCTTTAACTACTTACAACATTACAACCTGGGTTTAAGTGCAAGAGAGTTTAGAAAATATTTAAAGAAATGGAAAATCACACTGATGTAAGCAAAGTTGAAAAAGAAACATGAGAATTATGTTAATGTTTGCAACAGGACTCAGGGCGGAAGTGGCTGAATTTTTGGTAGAAGAAGTGGGGCACTGCGGGAAGGTATTTTGTGATCCTGACTGAGATAGTGAGGGTAAGGTATGAACCAGGAACTGTTGTCTTGACTGGGAAGTGGGAAGAATGTCTGAAACCACTTCTTTATTGGCCAGAGTGTCAGAAATGGAAACAAGAAGAATCAAACTAAACCCAGTCATAACAAAGCAACTTCTTTCACTCTGCTGTTCTACAGAAGAGCTGGGATGGGAGTGGTCCAGAGGATGAATGGCTGTTGTCCAAGGTATTGTGGTGGGCAGGCTATGGGAAGATGGCATCAGCAGTGATTTCGGGACTAAGTAGGTTCATTGTGAATTGTTGAACACTACCTGGGTCACTTATGAAACCAAGAGAGCACACTGGATAACCTCCAGGAATCAGAAAGTTAACAAAAGGGCTAGGAAGTGGGCTGGAGAGTGGTACAACTGATGATGTAGTCATGAGGCCAAAATGGGCAGACAAATAGGAAGCAAAATACGTGGGGGAGGAGCAGGCACTGGGATGAGAGGCAATTCTAGGATAACTTCCAAAGGGTAGAGATACGCCAACAATAGCTTGATGATAAATAAAGTATTTTGTCAGGGTAGCTCGGTGCTTCCTCTGGTAACCCACCCCCAAAACTGCTGTTCCATCAAAACTATAGTTTCTTTGGTCCAGGAGTTTCCCGAGTCTTTGTTGGGAGTCAGTAATACCTTCTGGCTAAAGTGGAAAATTCACCAAAGCCAGATGGGAGCTGACTCTAAAGAGCCTACATGATAACTGCTATTGGTCACATTCCTTAAGTCTGAACTCATGTACATGGAGTTTACATTGAGTCTCTTCTGCTTTTCTAGGAATGGAAAGCTTAATTGCTATTCCACTTTTTGTTATTGCAAATGATAATAAAGTCATTGTCAGCATATCATAAAGTTCACTTTTTGTTATTGCAAATGATAATAAAGTCATTGTCAGCATATCATAGGACTAAGCAAAATGTTGATGTTCATTTAATGAAGCCCACCTTATTAAGGACAGAATATCACAGTATTGTTCTATTGTAGCAAAATTAAAATAATGTTTCTGCTTCATCTAAAAACATACAAAATAAAAAGTTATATTGTTTGGTATAAATGCAGCGATAGAATATATAGAAACTTGTTATAACTTACCTTTTTTTAGAGGATGGAATTCAGTTTTTTGGTCTGAATTAGAGTTGTGATTTGCTAAGTTTATTGTAAAAAAAAAACAAACAAAAAACTTAATCTAGAGTTAGAAGCAATCACTGAGGCAGATAAGGAAATCTCCCGAGTAACACTGCTGGAGTGTGTCTCAGTGTAGAACCTGAGGAATCAGAGAAAGCCCAGCAAGAAGAAGGTTGACCAGGAGAGGGATGGAGTAGGCTGCCACCAAGGACCAAACCCTTTTGTCATACCTATTAGGGAGGAAATGCAGTATTTCAAAAAACTCTTCTAATGGAGAGAAACAGATGGATCTTTTAGGGCAGCCTTCTCTCATAAGATCTGCTCGTGTCCTGCTGCTGGGTCCTGTTTGTCTTCTATTGAATTGCTCTCCGCAGGCATGTACTATACCCAAGAGAAGACTGGTCATAATGGGAAGAGTGACCTTTGGAGGGACTCAAGAATCTTCTGGAGAGAAGATCATCTAATGTGCCCTTCAGCACATTCTTGACAATTCACAAGGGAAGAAAATTTCCCTTCATGTTGGTCTTTGGAACCTCTTAGGAGCAGAGCAGCATCCCAACATGGAAAGGATTTTTGACACTGGTGACTATTTTATTTTACTTATTTTCTAGGACTGCCATAACAAAATACCATAGATTGGAGGCTTAGACAAGAGAAATTTATTTCCTCACGGTTTTGGGGGGTAGAAGTCCAAGATCAAGGTGACAGCTGGTTTGATTTCTGCTGAGTTCTCTCATGTCAGTTTGTAGCTGGCCTTCTTGCTGTGATTTCACATGTCCTTTCTTTGCGCACATGCATTTCTGGGGTCTCTTCCTCCTCTTATAAGGACAACTTTCCTACTGAATTAATACCCTTATGACCTCACTTAACATTAATCACATCTTTAAAGTTATTATTTCAAATATAGAAAATAGAGCATCAACATATGAATTTTGGGGGACAACATATAATCCAAACAGTACTCATACAACTTCTGTTGGTGGAGAACATTAATGGAGACGTAGTATAAACAGTAAGTATGATTTTTTTTTGAGTCCCTGAGATTTTAGGATTGCTTGTGAATTTAGTACAACACAGCCTATTCAGATTAATAACTGTGGCTAATGTTCTCTGAATTGAGCAGCAGATATTTTTCCATTTAATATTAAAAACGAGACAACTTTTGGTAGTTCCTGCACTGCTTTGCCCCTGCATATAATCAGGTATACTAGACTCCCCAGAACAGATGTTTGAGTATCGTAACATTTAGGTGGAGGGGTACCAGGTGGCATTGCAACACTGTTTAACAATCATTTATTGAGTACCCACTGTTTTAGGCCTTAGAGATACAGTATAATCACTAAGACCCTGTATCCCCCTGATAGCCCAGGGAAAGAGAGATAGCAAACAAACACATAGATTAGTGTTTCATTAAAATGCAGGTAACTGTCAATAAAAGTCTCCATTTCAATTTTTATATTTTCATTTTTGGCTTCAAAGATGACTGGTTTCTTGCAAGTCAAGTCTGGTATCTTGAGGTTAGGACATAGGCAAGTACTGAAAGGGTAGTGTGGTAGGCAGGATGACTGTGAAATTGATTTAGTTCTTTGTGGTTAAAGTTGAGATTCATCAGCATAGAGATGATAACTGAAGTTAGGAGATTAGATAAGATTACTCATGTTGGGTGAGACTAATGAGTGAGAAGAAAAGAGTGAGAAGAAAAGACAGATTAGAGCTGGAGGCTGAGAATACCACCATTTAAAGAAGAGAGAAAGAGGAAGAAACTTTCAAAATGACTGAGACAGAACCTCTTGGAGAGGTAGGGGAAAAAGCCAAGAAAGTAGTATTACGAAGTCAAATGCAGAGAGCATTTTCAGGAGTAAGAGGCAGTAGAAAGTACTGCTAATAGTGAAGTAACTTGAGAACTAGAATATGTACAGTGGATTTAACAACAAAGAGGTCACTCATTGGTGACTTTTTAAAAAGTGGTTTTAATTGCATGGTGAACCACAGAACCAGATCCAGTAGCCTGAAGCATGAATGGGAATTGAGGAAATAACCACAGAGATGTATGCATCTCTTTTTAAAAAAGTAGCTGTGAGAGAAATGAGGCAGATTGATAGAAAGAAACAGAAATGTGAAAGTTAAGGATGAGTTTCAGTGTTTTAAATTAGAAATAATTATAAATTATGATAAGCAAGAGAATGCAAAGTGTTGAAGATACAGAGAAGAGTGAGTCGTTTATAGAGCTGAGTTCTGAGATGACAGGGACAGAGGAGGAAGGGTAAATCTTAGGCAGAAGGAGGACTCTTGTTATAGAGGGGAAGAATGAGTAGGTGGCTGGAGGAAGGTTTATAGATGTGTTGCAAGAAAGTGAAGGAATTTGAGGTCTGGAGGTATGCTAATCATTAGTGCTAATCATTGCCAGTTATTAATATTTCTGGCTTCTCCTGTGGGCATCTTGGGATTACACTTTCCCATCTTCTTGGAATGATCATGAGACTTACTTTGATCCTTAAAATGTAAGCAAAATCTTCTAGGTTGAAACTACTAGAGCCAGGGGGTAATTTGTCACACTGTCCTTTTCCCTTTGCCAATGTGATTCCAAACAGTTGCTGGTCTATTAACCAGCATTCTGAGTGAAGACAACACAGAGCAGACTCAGGTGATCTGTGGCAGATGGATAGCATGAGTAAAGAATACATCTTGATTTTTTTTTTTTTTTGAGCCACTGAAATTTTAGGATTGCTTGTTAAGGCAACATAACCTAGTCTATTAGAACTGTAATTGTAGCTTGTGTTTTCTTTGAGAAATGAGAAGGGAAATCCTAAGATGAGCCCGGAAGTGAAACTATCTTTTAAAGTCAATCTAGGTTATCTATCATACTTATCAATTTTACACATTTAGCTGAAAGCAGAAGAAATGATTACTTGTTCACTTGTTTTAGGATTTTAAGTTTTATTCACATAGCAGCAGTAATGACTCATCTATAATATTATAGAACCACTTTTAAAAAATATACAGAGTAGATGTCTTGTGTGGTGTGCTGTATTTGTGCTGTGCTTAGTTGCTCAGTTGTGGTCAGCTCTTTGCACCCATAGACTGTAGCTTGGCAGGCTTCTTTTTCCATGGGGATTCTCCAAGCAAGAATACTGGAATGGGTTGCCATGACCTCCTCCAGGGGATCTTACCAACACAGAGATCGAACCCAGGTCTCCTACATTACAGGTGGATTCTTTACCTTGTGCAGAGTAATTTTAAAAAAGTAAAGGACAAGTGGGCCATTGATGAAGGGAAGTTTTATTGCTAAAAACCTACTTTAGAATATTCCCTTTCTAAATTGTCATAGACTAAAAAGAAGAAAGCATAATATGGAGAGATAAAACTGAGAGACTTACAGGTTCCTAAAGATATCAAGAAGACTTGTTTTTCTACCAAAACATATTGGCACAGTTAGGAATTTAAGGACAGAAAAAAATGCTAGAAGAGACTAGATCTTGATTCATGACAAAAATTTGTGAAAGCTAGTGGTTTTATAAAATATTTTCAACAGTATCTTTTTAACTAGTATCCAGTTAAAAACAATTTCAATACATAAGGAAGAGCAAGAAGAGATAAGAAAGCCTTCCTCAGTGATCAATGCAAAGAAATAGAGGAAAACCATAGAACAGGAAAGACTAGAGATCTCTTCAAGAAAATTAGAGATACCAAGGGAACATTTCATGCAAAGATGGGCTCCAAATAGGACAGAAATGATATGGACCTAACAGAAGCAGAAGATATTAAGAAGAGGTGGCAAGATTACACAGAAGAACTATACAAAAAAGAATCACAATGGTGTGATCACTCACCTAGAGCCAGACATCCTGGAATGTGAAGTTAAGTGGGCCTTAGAAAGCATCACTATGAACAAAGCTAGTGGAGGTGATGGCATTCCAGTTGAGCTATTTCAAATCCTGAAAGATGATGCTGTGAAAGTGCTGCACTCAATATGCCAGCAAATTTGGAAAACCCAGCAGTGGCCACAGGACTGGAAAAGGTCAGTTTTCATTCCAATCCCAAAGAAAGGCAATGCCAAAGAATGCTCAAACTACTGCACAATTGCAGTCATCTCACACACTAGTAAAGTAATGCTCAAAATTCTCCAAGCCAGGCTTCAGCAATATGTGAATCGTGAAATTCCAGATGTTCAAGCTGGTTTTAGAAAAGGCAGAGGAACCAGAGACCAATTAGCTGGATCATCAAAAAAGCAAGAGTGTTCCAGAAAAAACATTTATTTCTGCTTCATTAGCTATGCCAAAGCCTTTGACTGTGTGGACCACAAAAAAACTGTGGAAAATTCTGAAAGAGATGGGAATACCAGACCACCTGACCTGCCTCTTGAGAAATCTGTATGCAAGTCAGGAAGCAACACTTAGAACTGGACATGGAACAACAGACTGGTTCCAAATAGGAAAAGGAGTAAGTCAAGGCTGTATATTGTCACCCTGCTTATTTAACTTATATGCAGAGCCCATCATGAGAAACCCTGGGCTGGAAGAAGCACAGGTTGGAATCAGGATTGCCAGGAGAAATATCAATCACCTCAGATAGGCAGATGACACCACCCTTATGGCAGAAAGTGAAGAAGAACTAAAGAGCCTCTTGATGAAAGCAAACGAGGAGAGTGGAAAAGTTGGCTTAAAGCTCAACATTCAGAAAACAAAGATCATGGCATCTGGTCCCATCACTTCATGGGAACTAGATGGGGAAACAGTGGAAACAGTGACAGACTTTATTTTGGGGGGCTCCAAAATCACTGCAGATGGTGATTGCAGCCATGAAATTAAAAGATGCTTACTCCTTGGAAGAAAAGTTATGACCAACCTAGACAGCATATTGAAAAGCAGAGACATTGCTTTGCCAACAAAGGTCCGTCTAGTCAAGGCTATGGTTTTTCCAGTGGTCATGTATGGATGTGAGAGTTGCACAATAAAGAAAGCTGAGTGTTGAAGAATTGATGGTTTTGAACTGTGGTGTTGGAGAAGACTCTTGAGAGTCCCTTGGACTGCAAGGAGATCCAACCAGTCCATCCTAAAGGAGATCAGTCTTGAGTGTTCATTGGAGGGACTGATGTTGAAGCTGAAACTCCAATATTTTGGCTACCTGATGTGAAGAGCCGACTCATTGGAAAAGACCCTGATGTTGGGAAAGATTGAAGGCAGGAGGAGAAGGGGACAACAGAGGATGAGATGGTTAGATGGCATCACCAGCTCAATGGACATGGGTTTGGGTGGACTCCAGGAGTTGGTGTTGGACAGGGAGGGCTGGCATGCTGTAGTTCATGGGGTTGCAAAGATTTGGAGACTACTGAGTGACTGAACTGAACTGAATGTGAATATGGCTTCATATACAAATAGAAATACACATTTATACAAAAGGAAGCTAGATAGTTCTGAATGCAAACTTTGTAACAACAATTTGATAACAAGGGGTTTTATTTTCTTTGTTCCACTTTAGTTAACAGCATTCCTAAGTGAATAGTTTTGTAAGAGGAAGTAGGGCAAAAAGTTCTCTTTTACTTTACACTCAGTCATCACTCAGAATCATGCTTGTATATACTTAATTGCTAGATTGTTTAAAAACAAACGAAAAATAAGAATAATGCATCATCTTTTAGTCTTCTAATTTCTTACCTCGGATGATTCAAGGCCAAAATACTGATATAGCTTAGATCCTCAGAGATGTTCAGAGATGAATTTGGGTAGATTCAGAGGTTCACTGAAGCTAGACTACATAACAATATTCTAAAAATATGGGAACAGATAAACAAGTCAATTTATCTGAAAATAATGTATATTTTATTCCAGATAACTTGGGAATATCCTATATAGCTACAAAAATGGAAAATTATGGTGAACCTCAGTGGAAAATGGAAATGCCAGGGTTTCCTGCTTGTGTTTCAGTGAGGCAGTTGGTATTTGGCTTGCTGCTGCTGCTGCTAAGTCACTTCAGTTGTGTCTGACATGGTACAACCCCATAGATGGCAGCCCACCAGGCTCCGCTGTCCCTGGGATTCTCCAGGCAAGAACACTGGAGTGTGTTGCCATTTCCTTCTCCAATGCATGAAAGTGAAAAGTGAAAGCGAAGTTGCTCGGTTGCATCCGACTCTTGGCGACCCCATGGACTGCAGCCCACCAGGCTCCTCTGTCCCTGAGATTTTACAGGCAAGAGTATGGAGTGGGTTACCATTGCCTTCTCTGACTTTTATTTGGTGAAGGTTCAAAATTATGAAAAATAGAGACACAACAGATAAAAATTACTGAAGCAGCATCATCAGAAAATCCAGCTCAAATTGTCTTAAACAATAGAAAGTGTTGGTCCCATATTTATAAGTCAAAAGACGTTGTGAGCTTGAGTTTCCTCAAGCAGTTTTTTCTTCATCTACTTTCTTCCATGTGTATGGTTCTTTCTTAGGCTGTAAATAAGATGGCAGCTACAGTTCCTGGCTTTACAGAGCACCCGGGGAGAATTCCAAGGAAAAAGAGGAAATGCTTGTGTGCTATGGTCATATGACACTGAATCAGTAATGAAGACTGGGAAGAGGCAATGTTCTGTTTGGTTTAAGCCATATATAGTCATACTGGGACTGAGTCATATCTGCTGTTTGTGGAAGGGCTACCTGACAGAAAGGAGGAAGGAGAGAGTGGAGGATGGTTCTAGTAAGGGAGCGATAGTATCTGTACTATTGCTTTTATGATGGATACAAGCTCTGTTACTTTCTCTGCCTGTGGTAAGATTTGGTAGAGTAAATTTAAGGTGTTATGCTAGCAACTGAATCCTCCTAGAGAGTCAAGTCAATGACATAACTGGAGTCCATTAGAGAGATTAGTTTATATAAGTGTACTTAATTTTATTGCTAAAGAAGGCATTTCTCAGACCTTCCCTTCTCTAAAGAAGGTTCCAAAATGCTCAGAGTTACTTGCCTCAAAGGGAACTTTCATAAGTTGTTAATGAGTTTTAGTGCTGGCACTGCAGGGTATTTGATTACTGGAAAATCTTCAATTTAACCCCTAATTGTCTCTCAGCTATCATTAAAGACATCTTCTCATTGGTCAGGTTATCTCCACTAATACTGATCTTGTTCCAATCTACCATGTCTCGCATTGAAAATGGAAAACTGGAGAATGCGGTACAACCCCTTCCATTCTTCTACCTTCCACACACACATAATGCTTTTTTAATAGAGATCAATGAGTTTAGAACATCATAGGACCAAGTAGGATATATATTATTTGGAGCATAACTTTATTGTGTTGTCATTTTTTTCATTGTTTTTACTAAGGTCACCCTTCATTAAGGGTGTACCCATATTGTCAGTTAGTCAGTCAGTTCAATCAGCCAGTCGTGTCTGACTCTATGCGACCCCATGAATCACAGCACGTCAGGCCTCCCTGTCCATCACCAACTCCCGGAGTTCACTCAGACTCACGTCCCTCAAGTCAGTGATGCCATCCAGCCATCTCATCCTCTGTCGTCCCCT
Source organism: Oryx dammah (assembly GCF_014754425.2). Classification (NCBI taxonomy): domain Eukaryota; kingdom Metazoa; phylum Chordata; class Mammalia; order Artiodactyla; family Bovidae; genus Oryx; species Oryx dammah. Next base: position 55,653,750 of record NW_024070202.1, on the reverse strand, counting down.
TCTTCTCCTGTCCCCAATCCTTCCCAGCATCAGAGTCTTTTCCAATGAGTCAACTCTTTGCATGAGGTGGCCAAAGTACTGAAGTTTCAGCTTTAGCATCATTCCTTCCAAAGAAATCCCAGGGCTGATCTCCTCTAGAATGGACTGGTTGGATCTCCTTGCAGTCCAAGGGACTCTCAAGAGTCTTCTCCAACACCACAGTTCAAAAGCATCAATTCTTTGGTGCTTAGCCTTCTTCACAGTCCAACTCTCACATCCATACATGACTACTGGAAAAACCATAGCCTTGACTAGACAGACCTTAGTTGGCAAAGTAATGTCTCTGCTTTTCAATATGCTACTAGGTTGGTCATAACTTTCCTTGCAAGGAGTAAGCGTCTTTTAATTTCATGGCTGCAGTCACCATGGACAGTGATTTTGGAGCTCCCCAAAATAAAGTCTGACACTTTCCACTGTTTCCCCATCTATTTCCCATGAAGTGATGTTAGGGGGCCTAATTTCAATATTGTAGTGTCTCAGGGAACAGGGAAGCCTGAGGGGAAGAAAAGAGATGAGATCAGTCTGTCAATGGCAGGCAGAACACACAGAACATTTTGTTTCCCTGTCTATTTCCCATGAAGTGATGGGACCAGATGCCATGATCTTCATTTTCTGAATGTTGATCTTTAAGCCAACTTTTCCACTCTCCACTTTCACTTTCATCAAGAGGCTTTTTAGTTCCTCTTCACTTTCTGCCGTAAGAGTGGTGTCATCTGCATATCTGAGGTTATTGATATTTCTCCCAGCAGTCTTGATTCCAGCTTGTGCTTCTTCCAGCCCAGGGTTTCTCATGATGGACTCTGCATAGAAGTTAAATAAGCAGGGTGACAATATACAGCCTTGACGTACTCCTTTTCCTATTTGGAACCAGTCTGTTGTTTCATGTCCAGTTCTAACTGTTGCTTCCTGAACTGCATATAGGTTTCTCAAGAGGCAGGTCAGGTGGTCTGGTATTCCCATCTCTCTCAGAATTTTCCACAGTTTTTTGTGGTCCACACAGTCAAAGGCTTTAGCATAGTCAATAATGCAGAAATAGATGTTTTTTCTGGAACTCTCTTGCTTTTTTCCATGATCCAGTGTGTGTTGGCAATTTGATCTCTGGTTCTTCTGCCTTTTCTAAAACCAGCTTGAACATCTGGGTGTTTAAGGTTCACATATTGTTGAAGCCTGGCTTGGAGAATTTTGAGCATTACTTTACTAGCGTGCGAGATGACTGCAATTGTGCGATAGTTTGAGCATTCTTTGGCATTGCCTTTCTTTGGGATTGGAATGAAAACTGACCTTTTCCCGTCCTGTGGCCACTGCTGAGTTTTCCAAATTTGCTGGCATATTGAGTGCAGCACTTTCACAGCATCATCTTTCAGGATTTGAAATAGCTCAACTGGAATGCCATCACCTCCACTAGCTTTGTTCATAGTGATGCTTTTTAAGGCCCAGTTAACTTCACATTCCAGGATGTCTGGCTCTAGGTGAGTGATCACACCATTGTGATTATCTTGGTCATGAAGATCTTTTTTGTATAGTTCTTCTGTGTAATCTTGCCACCTCTTCTTAATATCTTCTGCTTCTGTTAGGTCCATACCATTTCTGTCCTTTATCGAGCCTCTCTTTGCATGAAATGTTCCCTTGGTGTCTCTAATTTTCTTGAAGAGATCTCTAGTCTTTCCCATTCTGTTGTTTTCCTCTATTTCTTTTCATTGATCGCTGAGGAAGCCTTTCTTATCTCTTCTTGCTATTCTTTGGAACTCTGCATTCAGATGCTTACCCATATTGTACCCTTCCATAAACAAGATAAAGTGTGTTAGTCACTCAGTTGTGTCCAACTGTTTGTGACCCCATGGACTACAGCCCACAAGGCTTTGCTGTCTGTGGAATTTTCCAGGCAAGAAAACTGGAGTTTAAGATAGTCTGCAAATAACACCTCAAAGATCTTGGTAGAATTAAACATTTATTGCCTATAGTGTTGGTCAACTCAATAAAGTTTTTTTTAAAGATTTTAAAAAACTGAGGCAAAATTTATATGAAACTCCACCAATCTTATAAGTATAGCTCTATGGATTTTTACATATGTGTACATGCATGTAGCTAACACAAATTTCAATATAAAGAATATTTAGAGTATCTTAGAATACTAGCTTGTGATCCCTCTGTTTTAAAATTTTATATAAATAGATTCATACTTTATATCCTATTTTGGGTCTCACTTCTTACACTTAGCATTATGCTGGCGGGGTTCACTTATGTTACTGTAGGTGTTAGTTGCTGGTTCTTTTTCACTGCTGTGTAGTATCCTATACCAAACAATTCACTAAGCATTGCTCTATTGGCTTTCTTCCTTTGCTGTTTTACTCTCCATGGTTCTTCAGTTATGTTTCCTGAGATCACATCTCATACTACCTGTACCCATTTTTTATTCTCTCCCTACACCCCTTTTATAGGCTCCCAGTGCTATTCCTATGAGTTAGGAGATAGGGATTTTATTTAGCTCTGTTCTTTACTTGATATTATTCCAGGGAAGCCACTTCATCACTTAGGGGCTCAATTTTCCTCATATCTTATGGTGGTTTATTCACAAAGTCATGTCTGACTCTTGCAACCCCATGGGCTGTAACCTATCAGGCTCCTCTGTCTGTGGGATTTTCCAGGTAAGACTACTGGAGTGGGTTGCCATTTCCTTCTCCAGGGGAATCTTCCTGACCCAGGGACTGAACTCACGTCTCCTGCACTGCAGGCTGATTCATCTCTTATAGATAGATCCTTATGAGGATCTTTGAGCTATGTTCTCGTCTCAAGTTTCTGCAGTTTAAATAATGTCTTCTAGAGAAGACAATACTCAAAAAGTGGAAATAAATGGTGGAATTTCATGGACAAGAGGAGATGGGGTGAGGGGTAATATTTATATAGAGATTTTCCTCTTGCCCTTACCTTGTGGCTTTTCTTGAGCTGAGTCAGTCATCTATAAAGAAATCACTGATAGAGAAATCAGTACTTCAGTGTAAGGTACAGCCAGAGGAGGCAAAGATCCTTTGGAAGGGCTGTGCATAGGCTGTGAATTGCCTTATTTCATTTCCCATCTTTTCTGAGGATGACTAAAATCTATGGACCATTTCTGAGATGTTTTATTTGGCAAAGTTTTCCAAAAGAAGCATACATTTTAAGAGAGTGGCTGATAATGAACTCACCTGAGATTGTAGAAGTGAAAACTTTGATCGTGACTACAAGCCCTCCCCCCAACTTCTATGATGTTTATTTTACACTAGATCAGCTAACACTTTCTAAGTAACTGTTATAAACTGCACAGCCATCATATTAATTGATTTCATATTTCATCGATTGTGGATGTCACTGAGGTTTGCCCTTAGTTGATGACATTGTTTCCATGGTAACTAATATATTTTAAATGATTAGGAATATGATGAGTAGAAAAGATCATTATAAATACATAACCTCAATTAATATATAAATGTTTGAGATTAAAGATGCATAATGCAATTTCTCAAAAGTGACTGAAACAGTTCAACTGTGGTTGGACACTGGTGGATGGTGCCTACATTGGTGATAAAGAAATCTGTATGCTGTTGCACAAATTGTTTGACCATACCACTTTTTAGGCTTTTGTATAAATGAGCAATTGTGAAATAAATAATTTTATAATCAGTCATTAATTAGTTGTGTATGATTTTGATGTCTCCTGCTTCTCTCCTCTTATTTTTCTGTCATTTCATTCTTTATTCACATTTCTACCATAAAAGAAGGAAGAGAAGGTAAATTTTATGTGATTTTCATTTTACTTCTTGATAGCTCTATGAGGGCACATTAATTAATTAACTTAGTTAATTTATCAAAGTTTTATTGAGCATTTACTGGAACTAGTCCATGCTTAGTTATCACAAATACAAAGACATGTGGTTCCTAACTGTAAGCAACTCATTGTCTGGTGTAAACATAGACGAATTAGCAAATAATTGCCGTTGGGTAAAATAAGCCATTTCAAGTTGTCTTTATCTGTATTTTTGCCTCTTTTGCTATAATTGCATAACCAAGGAAGTGCTAGAACTTCCCCAAAATGTAGGGAAGTACTTATAGTTACTAATTTAGATAAAAACATATAACTTACTGGAATTAAAGTGCCACTTAAAAATAATACAATTCAAAACAGGAAGAAAGTTGAATTGGATTATGGTGTTTCATTTAAGGTCTTCATCTGAAGGTTCCTTCAGTGTTACTATTGTACTACTTAACTCAAAATTGCCAGAATAGGCCTCCATGTAGAAAATATTATTTTCCTAAGTAGGCTCATCAGAGAAAAGCTTGCTTTTGACCAAGGTGGTCTGTACTGCTGAGGTTGACCATAAAATAGCTGACAACTGAACTGTCTGATCTCCATACTTCCTTAAACTGGGAAGCAAGTCCTTTCTTGAAGGAGGAATTTGAGTGGTGCATCTCCATGGCACTATCCTCATTATGACCCTGTTTCATCTGCTCATTTGTCTTCATCTCCCAGATATCTAAACCTTGGCAAGCTCTGAGTCTCTGGACCTCTTCTCCTTCTATAATAATGTCCTTGGTAATTTCACCCTATCTGTCTTTCTAAATATTACCTATGCCCTGGACAATCCTAAGTTTATGTCTTCAGTCTGCACATCTTCCCTAAAGTTCAGTCATAAGTATCCAGTTGTTTTTGTGACATTCCCACTTGGATGTCTAGTAGGCATCACAGGTTTTGTCTAGCACTGAACTCCTGATTCGTCCCTTTCCCTCACCCCAGACCAATTTCTCCCATAGTCTTTTCCATCTTAGTAAATGCATAACTTCTTCTGTTTAGTACTTCAGGCCAAAATTTTGACTCCTCTCTTTTTCTCATACCCTACATCCAATCTATCAGTAAGTCTTATTGGCTCCACCTTCAAAATATATACAGAAACCGATAGCCTTTTACCATCCTATTTGCTACCAGTCTGGTCCACTCCACCATCATCTATTGCATTTCATTATGGAAGTTCCCTCCTAACTGGTCACCTTTGTCAGCCTTTACTCTCCTTCCATCTATTCTTAACTTTGTAGCCACAGTGCTATTATTAAAACATAATAATTTCAGTGGCTTCCCATCTCATTCAGAGTAGAAGCCAAAGTCATCACGACAGTCTGCCAGACCCTGCATGAATAGTACCCTCTTCTCTTACTTTCTGCACAATATCCTATCCCTGCCCTTGCTTCCTCCCCTTCAGCCACACTGGGTTCTTTGCTGTTCTTCAGTGAGGCAAAGCACTGCCTAATCAAAGACATAGGTGCTTAATGTTCCTTTTGACATTAAGCACATGACAAAAGGGAAGCTCTTCCTTGGGTATCTATGTGGATCACTCTCCATTTCTTTTATGTTTTCACTCAAATGTCACCTTCTTGGAGAGATTTCTGTTATCATTTATAAAATATCAACCCTCACTCCCACCCCACAACCCTCTGTCCTAAAGGAATACTTTATATTCCTTATTTATTGCCATGTAACATAGTCTAATTTTTCTTATTTATTTACTCATTTATTTTGTATTTCCTCATAAGATCAAAAAGGCATGAGTACAGAGAATTCACTTGTTTTGTTCACTGTTTCTAAAATACACCAGTTTCTAAAATATTTAGTAGGAGCTCAAAAATAGTTTTTTGAGTGACAATGAATATAAGGGTGAAAGAGCTAGACTCTGTCCTTTCAGGGAACTTGTACTGGGAGACTGAGACCTAATAAACAAGTGATAATAATGAAGAGTATGTCATAACCTATGTGCTGGCCAGGTTGGTCAGCTCAAGAAACATATTACTGAGCTATTCCGTTTAGAGCATAATGTATTATTAGCCATATTTTAGGTACTTGACACAGTATTTTAAAGTTGAATTTGAGTGTTTTTATATAGGCTGTGCCTTCTCTAGTTAACTCTAGGTTCCCCTCCTGCAGATTATATTGTATTCCATAGGATTCATGTATTAAAGCTACCTGCCTGGGCCTTCTAGGACTGTGAGTCCACAACCTCTGTTTCAGAGGTTTCCAAGGATTTGGAGGTTCCCTGGCATGTTGAGAAGGATGTATTCTGAGCCTGAGGTCTTGTTAAAGCCTTAGTGTGAATCAGAATAATTGATCTTACACACTAATGCTATTTTATGGTTTCAAAATACACTGGATAAAGTGTCATATCCTGAACTTTTATAAAATTCAGAGTAAATTTTTAAAATGAATGCATGTCTGATTTTTATATTTTTAGAAGGTGGAAATATGAATCAAAATGGCAAAGCCATATACTATTCAGAAAAATGTAAGATTTTTAAAAATATGCATATTTGAAATGGGTTTTTATTTCCTTCACTGTACTTTTTGGGGATTAGGCTTCTTGGGGGTAGCAGATAGCATAGCTTGTGATATAACAAAAGCCAGCACTGTAGTGCTCACCTTTTCAGACCCTAGTCTGATCACAAGTGCATCTTGTCTGTGAACAGCTGGGCAGCATAGCCTAGAATTTCAGCAGACTCTGGAGCAAGACTCCTTGGGTTTGAATTCATGTTTCCCCAGCTACCAGCTGTGTAACTTGAAAAATTACTAAACCTCTTTGTGCCTTTATTCCTTCCTCTGTAAAATGGGAATAATAATAGTGCCTACTTGGTAGGGTTGTTATGAATATTGCATAAGTTTATTTATATAAAGCAGTTTGATGGAGTTTGAAATTCAGTAATCTCATGATAAATGTTAGCCACTAGGATTATCCGGCCACATGTGATTGTTTACAGCCTCCCAACGTGAGAGGCACGAGATGCTTTAAACTTTCTAAAAACAGATTCTTTTGAGAAGTTAGAAAATTATTGAATACCTGAGCTAAGATGGCGGAGGAATAGGAAGGGAAGACCACTTTCTCCCTCACAAATTCCTCAAAAGATCATTTCAACGCGGAGCAAACTCCACAAAACAACCTCTGAATGCAGGCAGAGGACATCAGGCAACCAGAAAAGCAGATCATTGTCTTCAAAAACAGGTAGGAAAAAATATAAAAGACGAGAAAAGAGACAAAGGAGGTGGGGAGGGAGCTCCGTCCCGGGAAGGGAAGCCCGTCCCGGGAAGGGAATTCTAAGAAGAGAGGTTTCCAAACACAAGGAAACACTCTACCTGCCGAGTCTAAGGCGAGCCTTGGAAACACAGAGGGCAACATAACAGGAAGGAAAAACGAATAAATAATTAAAACCAACAGATTACAAGCCCAACAGTAACTCCCCCAGCGGAAAAGCCGAGCAGACGCCTGCAGCCGCCGCTAGCAAGTGGGGGCAGGGCAGGGAGGCGGGAGGCGCGGGCTGCCGGGCTCGGTAAGAAGCGGGCAGAAACGCCCCACGCGTAACCAGAGCGATCGAACTTGGGCGAGCAAACCAGGCTGGGGGATAGCTACCACGCGAAAAGCGCGAACATAAGACCCCGCCAGGACCGCGCACAGAACAAAGGACGGAACGGAAATAGCCGGCTGCAGACCATCCCCCGCCGGGGACAGGCAGCCAGAGCTGTAAGGGCTGGAAAGGGGCAATCGCAGCCCCGGAGAGACTACCTAAAAAGCGGCAGGCAGGCTTCTTAGCTGAGACTTCAGGGGATGCAGGACAGTCACCATCCGCCTCACAAGGAGCGCCAGCAGTACACCCAGAAAACTGAGCAGTAGAGACAGAGAAGGGGACAAGTCCCGGCGACCGCGCTTGCCAAGCTCCCGAGCTGCTCGGACCCGGGAGGGGCGCAGAGTGCAGTCCCAAACAAGTTTGTGCCGCTGAGGGTTACCTGGGCGCCAAAACCGAGCAGCTTGGACTGGGGAGGTGCGCGAAGCCTGGGGCCGGCCTCGGATGGTTCCTGGCTGAGCTCCGTGGAGCCAGAGCGGTTTGTGCGTCGTGGGGGGAGACAGGTCCAGCGGGGTTGAGACGCTGTGTGCCCACGACAGTGCTATTTGTTTGCAGCATCCCCCCCCTCCCCACAGCGCGACTGAACTAGTGAGCCTAAAAAAAAAAAAAAAAAAAGTGTCCACCACCGCCCCCATGTGTCAGGACGGAATTCAGACCCTGAAGAGACCAGCAAACAGAAGCTAAACAGAGGGAAACGCCTTGGAAGTGACCAACACGGCCCACAACATCAGAGAAGGGCCAGATATATCTTCACGATTTTTACAATCATATTTTTTTTTTTTTGCCTTTTTTTTTCTTTTTTTTTTTTTTCTTTTTTTTCCTCAAACTTTTTTTTTTTTAACTGTTAAGTCTTCTATTTCAATACTTTATATTTCTATAACTATTACTTTTCAAAAGAAAAAAACTCTACTTTTTTAAAGCAAACACCATATATAGTCTTCGCGTGGTTGTTGTTGGTATTTCTTTTTTAATCTTGGGGTTTTTTTTTTTTTTTCTTATATATATATTTTTTTCCTTATTTTTTTTCCATATTTCTTTTTCTTAATATTATTATTTTTTTTAATCTTTTCTCTTTTTTTTCTTTCTTCCTTCTGCTTCATCTCTTTAACATTGTATTTTTGAAAATCTAACCTCTACTCTAGGTTTTTAATCTTTGCTTTTCGGTTTTTGTTGTCAATCTTGTACATTTCATAACCCAATCTTACCTGACAGCGAGATTACTGGCGTGACCACTCTCTCCTCCTTTTGGACTCTCCTTTTTCTCCACCAGGTGACCTCTGTCTCTCCCCCCCCTCCCCCCATCTCTCCTATATCCAACTCAGTGATTCTCTGTGTGTTCTAGATGGTGGAGAGCACCTAAGGAACTGATTACTGGCTGGTCCTGTCTCTCTCCTTTTCATTCCTCTCTCTTACCCTCCTGGCCACCTCTGTCTACTTCCTCTCTCTCCTCTTCCCTGTATAACTCCGCGAATACCTCTGAGAGGTCCAGACTATCGAGCGCACATAAAGAAGTGACTATTGACTAGCTTGCTCTCTCCTCTTTTGATCTCACCGCATCTCATTCCAGTCACCTCTAACTACCCCCTCCCTCTTCTCTTCTCCATGTAACCCAGTGAACCTCTCTGGGTGCCCCTCAATGTGGAGAAACCTTTCATCTTTAGCCTAGATGCTATATCATTGGTGCTGTATAGAAGGAGAAGTCTAGAGACCACCGTAAAAATAAAACCGAAAACCAGAAGCAGGAGGCTTAAGTCCAAAGCTTGAGAACATCAGAGAACTCCTGAATTCAGGGAACATTAAGCAATAGGAGCTCATCAAATGCCTCCAAACCTACACTGAAACAAAGCTCCACCCAAGGGCCAACAAGTTCCAGAGCAAGACATATCACACAAATTCTCCAGCAACACAGGAACATACCCCTGAGCTTCAATATACAGGCAGTTCAAAGTTACTCCAAAACTTTAGACGTCTCATAACCCATTACTGGTCACTCCACTGCACTCCAGAGAGAAGAAACCCAGCTCCACCCACCAGACCTCCAACACAAGCTTCCCTAACCAGGAAACCTGGACAAGCCACTGATACAACCCCACCCACAGTGAGGAAGCTCCACAATAAAGAGAACTCCACAAATTACCAGAATATAAAAAGGCCATTCCAAACGCAGCAATATAACCAAGATGAAAAGACAGAGGAATACCCAACAGGTAAAGGAGCAGGAGAAATGCCCACCAAACCAGACAAAAGAGGAAGAGATAGGGAATCTACCTGAGAAAGAATTCCGAATATTGATAGTGAAAATGATCCAAAACCTTGAAGTCAAAATGGAATCACAGATAAATACCCTAGAGACAAGGATTGAGAAGATGCAAGAAATGTTCAACAAGGACCTAGAAGAAATAAAAAAGAGTCAATATACAATGAATAATGCAATAAATGAGATCAGAAACACTCTGGAGGCAACAAATAATAGAATAACGGAGGCAGAAGATAGGATTAGTGAAATAGAAGACAGAATGGTAGAAATAAATGAATCAGAGAGGAAAAAAGAAAAACGAATTAAAAGAAATGAGGACAATCTCAGAGACCTCCAGGACAATATGAAACGCTCCAACATTCGAATTATAGGAGTCCCAGAAGAAGAGGACAAAAAGAAAGACCATGAGAAAATCCTTGAGGAGATAATAGTTGAAAACTTCCCTAAAATGGGGAAGGAAATAATCACCCAAGTCCAAGAAACCCAGAGAGTCCCAAATAGGATAAACCCAAGGCGAAACACCCCAAGACACATATTAATCAAATTAACAAAGATCAAACACAAAGAACAATTATTAAAAGCAGCAAGAGAAAAACAACAAATAACACACAAGGGGATTCCCATAAGGATAACAGCTGATCTCTCAATAGAAACTCTTCAGGCCAGGAGGGAATGGCAAGACATACTTAAAGTGATGAAAGAAAATAACCTACAGCCCAGATTACTATACCCAGCAAGGATCTCATTCAAATACGAAGGAGAAATCAAAAGCTTTACAGACAAGCAAAAGCTGAGAGAATTCAGCACCACCAAACCAGCTCTCCAACAAATTCTAAAGGATACTCTCTAGACAGGAAACACAAAAAGGGAGTATAAACCCGAACCCAAAATAATAAAACAAATGGCAACGGGATCATACTTATCAATAATTACCTTAAACGTAAATGGATTGAATGCCCCAACCAAAAGGCAAAGACTGGCCGATTGGATACAAAAACAAGAACCCTCTATATGCTGCTTACAAGAGACCCACCTCAAAACAAGGGACACATACAGACTGAAAGTGAAGGGTTGGAAAAATATATTCCATGCAAATAGAGACCAAAAGAAAGCAGGAGTAGCAATACTCATATCCGATAAAATAGACTTTAAAACAAAGGCGGTGAAAAGAGACAAAGAAGGCCACTACATAATGATCAAAGGATCAATCCAAGAAGAAGATATAACAATTATAAATATATATGCACCCAATATAGGAGCACCGCAATATGTAGGACAAATGCTAACAAGTATGAAAGAGGAAATTAACAACAACACAATAATAGTGGGAGACTTTAATACCCCACTCACACATATGGACAGATCAACTAAACAGAAAATTAACAAAGAAACGCAAACTTTAAATGATACATTAGACCAGTTAGACCTAATTGATATCTATAGGACATTTCACCCCAAAGCAATGAATTTCACCTTTTTCTCAAGTGCTCATGGAACCTTCTCAAGGATAGATCACATCCTGGGCCATAAATATAACCTTGATAAATTCAAAAAAATCGAAATCATTCCAAGCATCTTTTCTGACCATAATGCACTAAGATTAGATCTCAATTACAGGAGGAAACCTATTAAAAATTCCAACATATGGAGGCTGAACAACACGCTTCTGAATAACCAACAAATCACAGAAGAAATAAAAAAAGAAATCAAAATATGCATAGAAACTAATGAAAATGAAAACACAACAACCCAAAACCTGTGGGACACTATAAAAGCAGTGCTAAGAGGAAAGTTCATAGCAATACAGGCATACCTCAAGAAACAAGAAAAAAGTCAAATAAATAACCTAACTCTACACCTAAAGCAACTAGAAAAGGAAGAAGTAGAGAACCCCAGAGTTAGCAGAAGGAAAGAAATCTTAAAAATTAGGGCAGAAATAAATGCAAAAGAAACAAAAGAGACCATAGCAAAAATCAACAAAGCCAAAAGCTGGTTCTTTGAAAGGATAAATAAAATTGACAGACCATTAGCCAGACTCATCAAGAAGCAAAGAGAGAAAAATCAAATCAATAAAATTAGAAATGAAAATGGAGAGATCACAACAGACAACACAGAAATACAAAGGATCATAAGAGACTACTATCAGCAATTATATGGCAATAAAATGGACAACCTGGAAGAAATGGACAAATTCTTAGAAAAATACAATTTTCCAAAACTAAACCAGGAAGAAATAGACAATCTTAACAGACCCATCACAAGCACGGAAATTGAAACTGTAATCAGAAATCTTCCAGCAAACAAAAGCCCAGGTCCAGACGGCTTCACAGCTGAATTCTACCAAAAATTTCGAGAAGAGTTAACACCTATCCTACTCAAACTCTTCCAGAAAATCGCAGAGGAAGGGAAACTTCCAAACTCATTCTATGAGGCCACCATCACCCTAATACCAAAACCTGACAAAGATACTACAAAAAAGGAAAACTACAGGCCAATATCACTGATGAACATAGATGCAAAAATCCTCAACAAAATTCTAGCAATCAGAATCCAACAACACATTAAAAAGATCATACACCATGACCAAGTGGGCTTTATCCCAGGGATGCAAGGATTCTTCAACATCCGCAAATCAATCAATGTAATTCACCACATTAACAAATTGAAAAATAAAAACCATATGATTATCTCAATAGATGCAGAGAAGGCCTTTGACAAAATTCAACATCCATTTATGATAAAAACTCTCCAGAAAGCAGGAATAGAAGGAACATACCTCAATATAATAAAAGCTATATATGACAAACCCACAGCAAACATTATCCTCAATGGTGAAAAATTGAAAGCATTTCCCCTTAAGTCAGGAACAAGACAAGGGTGTCCACTTTCACCACTACTATTCAACATAGTTCTGGAAGTTTTAGCCACAGCAATCAGAGCAGAAAAAGAAATAAAAGGAATCCAAATTGGAAAAGAAGAAGTAAAACTCTCACTGTTTGCAGATGACATGATCCTCTACATAGAAAACACTAAAGACTCTACCAGAAAATTACTAGAGCTAATTAATGAATATAGTAAAGTTGCAGGATATAAAATCAACACACAGAAATCCCTTGCATTCCTATACACTAATAATGAGAAAGTAGAAGAAGAAATTAAGGAAACAATTCCATTCACCATTGCAACAAAAAGAATAAAATACTTAGCAATATATCTACATAAAGAAACTAAAGACCTATATACAGAAAACTATAAAACACTGATGAAAGAAATCAAAGAGGACACTAATAGATGGAGAAATATACCATGCTCATGGATCGGAAGAATCAATATAGTGAAAATGAGTATATTACCCAAAGCAATTTACAAATTCAATGCAATCCCTATCAAGATACCGGCGATATTTTTCACAGAACTAGAACAAATAATTTCAAGATTTGTATGGAAATACAAAAAACCACGAATAGCCAAAGCAATCTTGAGAAAGAAGGATGGAACTGGAGGAATCAATTTGCCTGACTTCAGGCTCTACTACAAAGCCACAGTCATCAAGACAGTATGGTATTGGCACAAAGACAGACATATAGATCAATGGAACAAAATAGAAAGCCCAGAGATAAATCCACATACATATGGACACCTTATCTTTGACAAAGGAGGCAAGAATATACAATGGAGTAAAGACAATCTCTTTAACAAGTGGTGCTGGGAAAACTGGTCAACCACTTGTAAAAGAATGAAACTAGATCACTTTCTAACACCGCACACAAAGATAAACTCAAAATGGATTAAAGATCTAAATGTAAGACCAGAAACTATAAAACTCTTAGAGGAGAACATAGGCAAAACACTCTCCGACATAAACCACAGCAGGATCCTCTATGATCCACCTCCCAGAATTCTGGAAATAAAAGCAAAAATAAACAAATGGGATCTAATTAAAATTAAAAGCTTCTGCACAACAAAGGAAAACATAAGCAAAGTGAAAAGACAGCCTTCCGAATGGGAGAAAATAATAGCAAATGAAGCAACTGACAAACAACTAATCTCAAAAATATACAAGCAACTCCTGCAGCTCAATTCCAGAAAAATAAACGACCCAATCAAAAAATGGGCCAAAGAACTAAATAGACATTTCTCCAAAGAAGACATACGGATGGCCAACAAACACATGAAAAGATGCTCAACATCACTCATTATTAGAGAAATGCAAATCAAAACCACAATGAGGTACCACTTCACACCAGTCAGAATGTCTGCGATCCAAAAATCTGCAAGCAATAAATGCTGGAGAGGATGTGGAGAGAAGGGAACCCTCCTACACTGTTGGTGGGAATGCAAACTAGTACAGCCACTATGGAGAACAGTGTGGAGATTCCTTAAAAAATTGCAAATAGAACTGCCTTATGACCCAGCAATCCCACTGTTGGGCATACACACAGAGGAAACCAGAATTGAAAGAGACACATGTACCCCAATGTTCATTGCAGCACTGTTTATAATAGCCAGGACATGGAAACAACCTAGATGTCCATCAGTAGATGAATGGATAAGAAAGCTGTGGTACATATACACAATGGAATATTACTCAGCCATTAAAAAGAATACATTTGAATCAGTTCTGCTGAGATGGATGAAACTGGAGCCGATTATACAGAGTGAAGTGAGCCAGAAAGAAAAACACCAATACAGTATACTAACACATATATATGGAATTTAGGAAGATGGCAATGATGACCCTGTATGCAGGACAGCAAAAAAGACACAGATGTGTATAGCGGACTTTTGGACTCAGAGGGAGAGGGAGAGGGTGTGATGATTTGGGAGAATGGCATTGAAACATGTATAATATCATGTAAGAATCGAAATGCCAGTCTATGTCTGATGCAGGATATGACACGCTTAGGGCTGACGCGCGGGCATGACCCAGAGAGATGTTGTGGGGAGGGGGGTGGGAGGGGGGCTCATGTTTGGGAACGCATGTACACCTGTGGTGGATTCATGTCAATCTATGCCAAAACCAATACAGAATTGTAAAGTAAAAATTAAAAAA